>NW_027481859.1:0-192677 GCF_965637985.1 Blastobotrys vanleenenianus | reverse complement strand
TTACTACGTTTGGTATGGACTTTGCATCTGACTGTGTGAACTGTTTGTTAACTTAGTACTTAGATATTTGCGTACCTGTTCGCATCCTAGACATTTGTCTTGTGAAGGCTAACACTTGTACTTTCAGGTATGTTTATTAATTATAACCGTTTCTATTGTGAACACTCCGGTATTACTACGTGTTTGATCAACAACACATCAGGTAGCTGTAGGCCATTGCCCATCTACTCTGTGAAGTGTGCTTGTTATTTCTTACTACGTTTGATATTTGCGTACCTGTTCGCATCCTAGACATTTGTCTTGTGAAGGCTAACACTTGTACTTTCAGCTTTTACACCCAACAAGCATTTGGGAGTTCTAAGTGCACACGCGTGATGAAAAATGACAATGTGGCTACAGTACCAAAAGTGCCATGGCACGTATGCATGCACACGTGTACATTGCAGGTATTATAAATTAATACATATATATAATTTAAATGAATTCGTGCACCACAGTCAAAATCTCTTGTCCTAATTATCGGTACATGTACCAGTAATACGGTAGATGCATGAATACTGCAGGTATTGTTCCATGCATATGTAGATGATTGCGGTACGGATTTTGAAATGCCTCTACCGCGTAGAACCGTTGACCACTGTTATATCCTATAGGTACGGTATTACATAGTGGATTTGCTATGATGAAAGATGTTAAACCCTTTTTGTAATGTACCGGGTAGTGTCTTAGCTAGGCAAGGGTGGTATACGAATTAATATATAGATTGGATTATGGCGCCGTTTCGAAACGGTCAAAACTCGTTAGTAATATCAGTCATGAGGTAGGAAACATTCGAAGTATGTTGTAGCAGGTCGTTGAATCAGCTGAGCAGCTGGCCTTTTAAATGCTGTCGCGTAATGAATATCAGAGTGGCATTTGGAGTAGCTCCCAGGATGATCCAATAGATAGCAGCAGCCGGCGAGGAGGTCGCTTTGAATCCAGAAAAGAAGGCACCCAGGGCCACAAGTGCAGTGAGACCCATAGATAGGGACCACATGGCAGTGAGTATCAGTCTTTGGCGTTGGAAGCTGGCTTCGGCTTCGAGCTCTTCTGCGATGGTGCTCTGCAAGAGGCCTTTTTCTACATCGGTGGGTCCCGCAACAATACTCTTCTCGTCGATAGGCGCAATGCGCTTGCAGAGTCTACTCAGAGAGCGCATTCGAGCGATAGCGACCAGCTGGAAGCCAACGACGCAGGTCGTCAGGGCAGTCAGCCCCCACACAACAATCGAAGTTTCACACCACGGTAAGCTCATAGTCAGATTTTTTTTGTTATTTTGCGTACCTGAGAAGAATAAAATAATGCGTATTTCGGGTTTATATATAAATGTATACATAGAGAGGTCTGTATTCCTCTATCACGTAAAGCGTCTGATCATTTGCTATATGGCCATGTGCATGAACTCTGGAGAGGAAAATATGGACGCGTAGTCTACCCCACGTGCAGAAAGCCGCCAAATACGTCTCTACAAGAAACTCCACTAACCTCCCCTCCCCGAAGCATACCTATAATACAAACCTCTGTTTTTTCCGCAACTGTGACGCAGCGCGGGTTAAAAAACTATTTACATGCGTCTCTAATAGATTAACACTTCTCACATTCGCAAATCAACACACATGGGGTGTACTCTCCGGATGTACTAACAGCCGGTATGGACCTTTCTGCGAGAATCGTTTGGAGTGATGTCTTACACAGTTACCCCTGACGCCGGAGCCGCGCAACAATTAATTTTTCGCCGACAAATGATAGACCGCCAGTTGGGCAGGTGTCGCCTTGCTTGGACAGCCAATCATGGGATCGGCGCCAGTGATGGTTTTCGGGAACGCAATCACGTCCCTGATGGAGGAGGTCCCACAGAGCATTGCGGTCAGCCTATCAAAGCCTAGGGCCATCCCTGCGTGGGGCGGACAACCCGTGGAAAAGGCACGTAGCAGGTGCTCGAAGAGCTTTTTGGAGTGCGGGATATTCAAAATCTCGTCAAACACGAACCGCTGGAGATCAACGTCGTGAATACGTACGCTACCCCCGCCGACCTCCACACCGTTTATTACGAGGTCGTAATGCTGCCCACGCACCTGGAGCGGGTCGGTGGCCAGTAGATCGTAGTCCTCGACACGGGCCATTGTGAATGGGTGGTGTGTCGTTACGTAGGAGCCGTAGTCGTAAGCTGGGTACTTTACTTTGCTGGTCGGAGTTTGTTCCGCCGGGTTGAATAGTGGGAAATCCACTACCCAGTTGGCCACGAACGTGTTTCTTGGCAGAGGGGCCCCGGAGGGACCCGGCCGCAGATAATGCTGTGGGAATGCGTCGATGGCGATCTGCCTGAACCGTCCCAAAGGAGTTGGGTTCTCGTAGGAGAAGCTGGCCCTCGTGCCAAAGGCTACGATGTCGCCTGGAGCGACAGCGCCAAGCCGGGTCTCGAGGGCAACTGCGTCGGATACTTCAGCTATTTCAGCAATGGCTGACAATATATCATTATTTTCGCCGACCTCGACAACTACTGGCACCCGTAGGCTGTACTGTGAGGTATCTGCCAGAATCTCCAGTGCGCTGGAGTTTATGGTCGCCGCATTCTTGAGCACAATCGCCTCGAGAACGGGGAAATCTGGGTGTTCGGTAGCCTTGGCGACCCCGGACAGGTTGATGATTTCTATGCTAGACCTGAGATCAGGCTTGTCGATGCCAAATCGCTCTAATGCATCGGTATACTTTAGCGGGTTGAATTTGCCGTTATTATCTGTAGCTTTCTGTAGCATGCCAGACGATACATCCATAGTATAGAGTTCAGTGTCAAGAACCTGCTTCCAGACTGCCTGGACAACGTTTTCCATGCATGCCTGGACATCCTTCGCCGTAGCAAAGCTCATCTCCATGTCGAGCTGCGTAAATTCCGCCTGTCTGTCCTGGCGCAGGTCCTCATCGCGGAAACACTTGGCGATCTGGTAGTACCTATGCACGCCCGAGGCCATGAGAAGCTGCTTGTACTGCTGCGGGCTCTGGGGTAGCGCATAGGTGTACTGTTTCCGCCGAGTAGGGACTAGGAACTCCCTGGCCCCTTCAGGAGTAGACTTGAACAATAGAGGAGTCTCGACTTCGGTAAATCCAATGCTATCAAGTACAGTTCGACAGGTGCGCATCACTTGGGCCCGCGTCTTGAGGTTCTTCTGGAACTTGGCTTCTCGCAATTGCAGGTACCGGTGCTCTGGGGGCCATTCTTTGGTGGTCCCCGTAGTCAATTGCGACCCAACAAGCGAGGACTGGTTAAGAACAGCCAATTCTTCTACTTCCAGTTCCAGATCAGCCGGGCTTTCTCCGCTTGGGGCGCCTTCTCGGGGCTTGAGTGTGCCAGTTACCGAGATGGCACTTTCGGGTTGTAGCGACTTGATCAGAGGCGGATCATTACGGTCAACCAGCTGGATCATATCCCCATTGGTGTCTCTTAATTTCCCGAAGACCAGCCCTTTACCCATCTTTTTGGGCTTGCGGTGGACCCATCCGTGCATAGTCACTTCGTGATTGGCTGTAGCCTGGGACACGGTCGAGGTCGCAGTTGGGAACCGGAACTTGCGAACCGTCTCTTCCTTGGGCGGCAAAGTCGCCATTCCTCGGGCGAGAACCCGCTTCACCGCTCGGATCATCTTTCACCAAGCGACTTCTTTCGAGTCTTTCCAGGGGTTCTTCGAATGTGGTTCGGATCTTGTCCGCATCTCGTCCGATATCAAAATCTGTGGTTTTCCGGGCCGGAATGATAACCTCCCAACTGCCGCACGGAAATTTTAATTTTCCGTTACGGAACCGCTAAACTCCCAACGCCACACCAAAAATCCCCCCGACGACCACACCACCCTCCGCCGTCGAGAGAGACCTAGAGACGCCACTGTACGATCAACGACAAACATTATAGAAAGATGGAACAGCTACAGAGACTACTAGGGAACGCCGGAGGCATGGGAGGCCCACCAGGGGTTGTAAGTTATACTCAATTGAGCAGAAGAACAAAAAACTAACCACCGATATAGGACTCTCCAGTCGTGGATAACTCAGAGACGGTGTACATTTCGTCGCTGGCTCTGCTCAAGATGCTCAAGCATGGCCGGGCTGGCGTCCCCATGGAGGTAATGGGTCTCATGCTGGGAGAGTTTGTAGACGACTTCACAGTCTACGTAAAGGACGTGTTTGCCATGCCGCAATCCGGTACAGGCGTGAGTGTCGAGGCGGTCGACGATGTGTTCCAGACCCGGATGATGGACATGCTCAAGCAGACAGGTCGCGACGAAATGGTCGTGGGCTGGTACCACTCGCACCCGGGCTTCGGATGCTGGCTCTCCTCGGTGGATATCAACACACAACAGTCGTTTGAGCAGCTCAACCAGCGTGCCGTGGCGGTGGTCATTGATCCGATCCAGTCGGTCAAGGGCAAGGTCGTCATCGACGCGTTCAGGCTGATCAACACGACGGCGGTCATGATGGGCCAGGAGCCGCGGCAGACGACCTCCAACGTCGGATACCTCAACAAGCCGTCGATCCAATCGCTCATCCACGGTCTCAACCGGCACTACTACTCAATTAACATCAACTACAAGAAGACGGCGCTCGAGGAGCAGATGCTACTCAACCTGCACAAGACGGCGTGGGCCACTGGTCTGGAAATGCCCGAGTACAAGGCTCACGAGCATGGGAACCTGGATGCCGTGAATCAGATGGTTAAGCTCGCCGAGCAGTACACGACGCGGGTCAAGGAAGAGAAGGAGCTGACGGAGGACCAGCTGAAAACGCGGTACGTGGGTAAGCAGGACCCGAAGAAGCACCTCGAGGAGACAGTCAACAAGCGCATGGAAGAGAACATCGTCTCCGTCATGACCGGCAATGTAGACACAGTGTCATTCAATTAGTTTAATGTTATTATTCTTCCGCCATTCATTTTTGGGGGGCCAGCCCCCCAAACCCCCCGTGGCTCCGCTTCGCGGAGGGAATGTAGATGAGATGGGTGAACTCCGCGAAGCGGAGCCCCAGGGGGGTTTGGGGGGACCGGTCCGCCCATGAACACTGAGGTCAATTGACCTGGGGGGCCGCTGCTCTTAGATCATCACATTGAAAGGTATCTCGCTTAGACATGTATCTTCGATAGGCTGGAGCAAAATGTAGATCGTTCATCTTATTATACAAGTCATCATAAATAGGGTAAACAGTTAATAGAGCAATTGATGCAAGCCGAATTATCATTATCAGACCCAAAAAGAGCTCTCTTCGTAAGGCTAGCGCTGCCAAATGATCGCAGTGGAATCAATGCTTGCGGATACCATATAATCCTTGCATACGTGCAAATCGAGCACAGGCTCTTTGTGAGCACGCAGATGGTCAACCAACTTTCGCGACTGGACCTGCCAGACGGCAATTGACCCATCAGGAACTCCCTGTACAATAAATTGTTCAGGCATATTACTCGGGCACACAAATGCTGCATTTTGCGAAATCTTGCAGTCCTCTTCAAGACCCATGTCGTACGTCTTGGAGCACTTATTCTCAATGATATTATAAAGCCTCAGCTTCCCATCTAGCGACGAAGCCAGGAGATATTTCCCGTTTGGAGTAAAGCTAAGCGACAGTATGGGTACTTTGTTCGGATTGATAAACGTATGCAAACACTGGCCCGAGGCGCTGTCCCAGATACGGATAAGGCCGTCATGGCCCGAGGACGCCAGAATCGTGCCGTCTGGAGAGAACCTCACCGCGGAAATGGGGTCTGCATGGGCCTGGAGCGTCTTCTGGAGTGCTCCAGATATAGGGGACCACAGGATAACGTTTTCATCAACACTTCCAGTGGCCAGAAAGTTGCCCTTGCAGTTGAAATCAACTGTCGTGATAATATGCTGGTGGCCGAATATAACGCGAAGACACCGGCCAGTCGCGCAGTCCCACAACCGAATAGTTAGATCGTCAGATACGCTAGCAATGACAGTGTCTTGGCGATTCCATGCGATCTCCGAAATGCCTCGTGTATGGCCTTCTAGCTGTTGGACGAATCGGCCTGACGGGACCTCCCAGATCTTGACCACGGCGTCGTTCGAGGCTGTAGCCACCAAAGTGCCAGTGGAGTTGAATCTCGCGCATGTGACCGGAGCATTATGTCCTTTTAGAACAACCTTGGGCCTAAACAGAGGCTCTAAAGTCATCCTTTCCTAGATGTTCACTCAAGATTTACCGTACCGAGATCTCTATTGGGATCTTCTAAAGGCCAGAAAAGAGGATTTGATACAAAATCTTCGACTACTATTAGTCGCTTTTGATTCACCAGAATATGCCCAGTACCCCTTTAAATAATACCAGGAGTTCCTTCGACTACCACTACCTGACTACCTGGTAGATCATGAATTGTCGCGATAAGTCGACGCGAAGTCGTGATTTTTTTAAGTTTTCGTAGCGCGCGGCAGTTGGGAGGAATCACCCCGAGCCAAGTTCACTTGATATGAAAGGCGACACTCAATCGTTAACACAAGCTTCCTTAGTGAATAGAGCAGTTAGACGATACACAATGGTAAGATGGTTCCGCTGAGTGACAGAATTGAAAGCTGACAAGACTGTGAATATAGAGTTTGAAGTTTATCCCCACAAGTGACGGCCTGACCGAGGTATCAGCCACTAGCTTTGGCAGTGGCGCGCCTTCGGTGATGGGCTTGCATGATTCGATCCGAAACGACGGCAACGTGTCAATTGCGTCCAAGCTGAATAACAGACATCCATTGGAGAAGCGACTGGAACAGTGGGATGAGACCCAGGCCGACTTGAAGATGTCGATTATGCGACGAACCTACGGCGCGGCGGAGCCGATCCGAAGAGCAATGGAGAAGGAGATTGTGAGGGCCACGAGCGGGGTGCCAAAGTCGCTGCAATGCGGCAGCCAGATCCACAAAGATATCCTTGAGAACCGGGAGACCACTGTAGATTGGGAGGACGTGTATCCTGGTACCGTGTCTACTCTGTCTAACGTTGATATCCACTCTGAGATGAGCAAGCAGATGGGTATATAATTACAAATTAACATGTATGAGCAAATTGAGCAAACCCCCATGGTTTTTATTCGAAACTCACCTTGGGGGGCCAGCCCCCCAAACCCCCCGTGGCTCGGCTACGCCGAGGTCGTTACTTACGTGTGTGATCGCTATTCTAATTCATTGTACCATGTACCGTGGTTATTAGTTCATAGTAGTATATATTAACCAATTCATTCTAACATAAATGATGTTTTAAAAGAACAAACAGTCAATCGCTGGTATGTTACTAGAAGAATCAGTCAATCCATTGTGTAACACTGGAACTTCCATCCTGCCATTATTGATCAATGCTATCACAAGATGTATCTGGCAGTTTCAGGGCCTCTTTCCCAGATTTGAAAAAGAGGCTGAGTGAAGAAAGTGCCGTAGTAGCTTTATGGCCTCTTCTCCCAGATTTGAATACAGCTTTGATGGAGAAAGAGTCGCTCTCGAGGAATGTCCGTCACCAAAAGATCCTCAATGAGGTACCAAGCATTGCGCTGCTTATCCTTGAGCTGCACCTTGTACTTAGAATTCTCGTAGACAATGTTCGCCACAAGATCGTATATGCTTTCCATATCGTCATCAACGTAGCTCGACATGTTCAAATTCGTATCAATGAAATTGACCACAGTAGGGTTCCACTCATCGGTGCCTTCCTTGGCGCGTTCGTGGTCTGACTTGGGTATGTGGCCCCGTTTAATATTTACAATCAAATAGGGCGGTAGTGGCGACTGCAGGCGGTACTTCTTGGCTACATTCTTTTCAAATGTAACAGATGTGCCGTCGAACTTGCGCAGCAATTTAGTCAGAGCCACCTCAGGAATTTTCGTCTCGTCTTTGAAGAGCGGCACCGCCGGAAGGTCCACCGAGAGCGTCAGGAAGGGCACTGTGGCAGAACTCTCGAGGTCCCCTTCAGCCGAATAGGTTTCAGCTTTGATATGTCCTTGAAATGCCTTGTGAGCAGGGCTTGACTGTGGTTTACGAGTGCCTCCCAATGATAGATGCAACTGGTTGATGTACCACACGAGGAATGCAAACGCGTCTGACCGCTCCGTCATCGTGAACCTCTTCTTGGACATTGTCGAGACAAGCTGCAGAAGTTCATGCGGCGATACGTGGCCCTTGAAGGCTTTGGGGTTGTACAGCCTGCGAACCAGCAGCGAGGTCCTGTTGAAGAGAGCGGATTTCTGGTCTTTGGAGCTGGCATCAGCCAGGAGACACAAGTCGCGGATGGGCCTGACATGCGCTATAGCCTGGATAACAGCATTGGCGTAGTCATTCGACCGAATATTGTTGAGTCCGACGAACCCCGGCCGATAAGGCTGCTTAAAGAGATCATGCGAGGTCAATTGCTTCTCTTTCACCGGCGAATCAAGGCTGCGAACATATTCACGCGTGTACCGTGGGTCAATAACATGCTTTATGTCGTCTAGGAGATGACTCTTCACCTCGTATCCCTCAGGAAGCACGTAGACCCTCAGCGTCTCCAGGCTGATATAGACGTGATGGTCGCCGTCGACACTGTGAAGATAAGCCTGGGAGGCCTTACCGCGCCCCTGGAAGTATTTACCGCACACAAGACACGCGTAGACGTTACTGTTCGACAGCGTAACGCTGCATACCTTGTCGAAGTCGAAATCAAGCACTTTTCTATTGACCGTCTCCAGGTATGTATCGCCCTGTGCTTCCTCCTCCACTTCGCTCTCCCCGCTATCACTCGATTCAGAGTCACTCAATGCCCTCTTGCGCTTCCTCGACTCGTCATCGCTCATGTTTTGTATGTTTTGTGACCTGTCGCAGCGGGAGATCGCGCTTAGGCCGGTAAAGTGGTGATACTTTTCGCGCGTCGGATGGTGAGTTTCGCGGCGGACCGCCCCAATTTAGCGAATATTTTTCATTCCAGGGAAAAAAAATCTTCAAATCCATCAGGGAGACTCACCAGATAGAACCAAACGAGAAAACCATGTCTAAATCGGCTATTCCACTAGGCTCCGACTGGTAAGTAAACTCTTTGGTTGCTGTTTAAACGTTCGGTAAGCTAACAGTAGGATCACACTCTCTCGGATGAGGGAGAGTGGGATGGAACCAGGCGAAAGACCAGTGAATCAGACAAATCCAAGCTCGGGTGGGCTGGAATTGCAGCAGCAGCTCCGGGGGCCCAATCTTCGCCCATGTCCTTTGCCAATGCTGCGACACGGAGCCTCAGGTCGCCCAATTCGTCGAGCACTGTCGCTTCTGCCATAGGGGAGCCTATCACTCCTGGTGGGCCCGAAAAAGAAGAGGAGGGGGAACCCAAGAGGAAGGTCTTGCGCAATGAAAAGGGCCAGGTATACACTGCTGAGGAGATGATCAAGATATGGGAGGGGATGAATGGTGAGAACCACTTCCGATCTTCAGGCAGAGCGCGGTCTGATCTGTACTACTCGGTGATGCCGAATCAGCCAGCCAACGTGCTGGAGCGCAGTAAGGAGGAGAAGGAGCGCCTTTCGCATCAATTGTCGTCGCTATCGCTTAACAGCAGTAGCAATGAGAACGTAGCTGGCGGGGGTGGTAGTGGGTCAGGCAGCGGAGGCGTAGGGGGAACGTGGAGCCCATTCCGGTCGCCGGTGCCTTCGACGGTGCTTCCAAACAATGGATCGAGTTCTGACCTGGGGCTATTTTCACCGGCCAAGCCAACCTCGTTGTTTGGGAGCCCGTCTACCTCCGCACCAGCGACAACGACGACGTACGGGGCGACTCCGCCTCCACCGCCTCCGGGCATCTCGAGCCCCCAGCCGAGTCTAATAATGCCGGAAAACATCCTTTGGATGTATAAGGACCCGTCCGACAAGGAGTATGGGCCGTACAATGGCCGCATGATGCATGATTGGTATATGAGCGGGTGGCTTCAGGAGGATTTAATGATACGGCGGACGGAAGAAGCCGAGTTCATTACGCTCAAGAGCTTTAAGGAGAAGGTGAACAACTCGTTTGAGCCATTTTTGGTCCCGCTTCCTGTTCCGGTGCGAAGCACCCCAGGGTTCAACTTCAGCAGCCAGCAACCGGGGCCCCAGACCCAGCTACCTCCTCAGTTCCCTCAGGATCCGTTTGCGAGACAGAGGGAATACTTGCGACAACAGCAACAGCAGCAGCAGCAGCCTTTCATGGGTCCGTTTGGGGGTACCCAGCCTCAGCCAATGGGATGGGGAGCTTCTCCATGGGGCGCATTCGCGTCTCCGTACTCCCCATCGGGCGCTAACAATACCATGCCAATGATGATGAGCCAGCAGATGCCGAGCCAGCAGATTGACCAGACTCTGTGGAACATAACATCTACTCAAGAAACGCCGCTTGGTGGTCTTGAAAAGCCGTTTGAAGCACCACCAATTGGACAGCCACAGAAAGAGGAATCAGCTGAGTCGCCAATCACCACTACTACCGCTACGACTATGACCACTACTACTACTACTACTACTACTGCCGATACTGATATTACCGCTACTGCTACTGAAACTACTACTACTGGCCCCTCTGCGGCTACCATCATTGAACAAAAGACGACTATCATCGAACCAGTTAAGCCAGAGCCAACTCCAGAACCGAAGGAAGAAGCTCCCGAAGAACCAAAAGAGCCAAAGAAGAAGCAGAAGGAGGAAGCCGAGCTAGCCAAGGAGAAGCCAGCCAAAAAGACCAAACAACCAATCTCTCCAGCTCCAGCTCGAAGCGAAACTCCCTCTCCTGAGCCGGCTGAGGAACCACTCAAGCCGACTAAACCCAGCGTGGCTCCATGGGCCGAGAAGAAGCCGGAGAAGCCAAAGGCTCCATCCCTCAAGGAGATCCAAGAGCTCGAGGCCGCCGAACAGAAGGCGCGACAGGCCCAGCTCCAGCAACAGCAGCAGGCCCAGCTCCAGGCGGCCGCTGCCGCCGCAGCTAAATCCGCTACCACGCCTTCTCTGCCATCTGGCGCTACCTGGGGCACTGGCCTCTCTAATTCTCCAACTGCGACCAAGACCCTGACCCAGATCCAGCAGGAGGAGGCCGCCCTGGCCCGAGCTAAGGCCGCTAAGGCTACCACCACTGCTGCTACCACCATTTCTGCCGCAACCATCACTAAGCGATACGCCGAGATTGGCAATGCTTCTAGCGCGGCTGCTGCTACTACCACCGGGGCCGGTGGTGCATGGACCACTGTGGGTCCGGGCGGCAAGAAGCCCTCTATGCAGCCCCAGGCCCCACCCCAATCGCGACCAGTTGCTACTACTGTCGCTTCCAACGGCAAGCGAGTAGTCGGCAGCACCGCCGCTCCTGTGACTGTGGCCCCGGCGGCTAGCCAGCTGTCGTCGCGAGAGGCGTTCCTCCACTGGTGCAAGTCTAGCATCCAGGGACTCAACCAAGGAGTGAACCAGACGGAGTTGCTTTCCATGCTTCTCTCTCTGCCACCGACCTCCGACTCTCGTGAGATCATCGCCGACACAATCTACTCGAACTCTACTACTATGGACGGCCGACGATTTGCCGACGAGTTCATTAAGCGGCGAAAGGAGTCAGGCGTCGACTCTCCGTCCGCTGCTGGAACGTCGTGGTCTGATATCCTTCACAAGGCGCCCCAGCCAGACAACGAGGGATGGAACAGTTCCTTCAAGGTCGTCACCAAGAAGAAGAAGAAGGCCCAGAACTAACCTCCGTGAAGCGGAGCTCGAGGGCTGGCCTTCGAATCCTAGTACTAACTAATGTGAATACACTTCAATACTAGTACGAGCTAGTGTAATTGGGGGGGGACCAGTCCCCCCACACCCCCCTGGGGCTCCGCTTCGCGGAGATTTTTTAAGCCATTGGGGAACCAGTCCCCCAGGGCACCTCGGTATACAATCGAATAATATATCCATTAAGGCCACCGCGAAGCAGCAGCTCATATATACTCTACTGCTAGTGCTAATGGGGGGACCAGTCCCCCCCCACACCCCCCCCCCCCCTAGGGCTCCGCTTCGCGGAGTTATGAGCTGTAACGAGGAATTCGTTACACATCGTTACGGTAATCTTGGGACTTTGTTACAGCGTAAAAAAAGTTTGTAACGTAATACCCCTTGACACGGGGGTCTGGGGGCTGGCCCCCAGCAACGGGAGCTCGAGGGCTGGCCCTCGAATACACATCACTGCTGATATTAATATTGCTGCAAGATCTCCGCGGAGCGGAGCTACGGGGGTTTGGGGGCTGGCCCCCAAGTCAATTGAAGCGGCTGAGCATTCCTGAGGTGCTTCGCGGCGAACGGATTGACATTTTAAAGCCACAGGGTAGGCAATAAGTTACTTGGTGAGTTCCTCGAGGTTAGTCTTGCGCAGACGCTCCCATGCTGCTCTATACTCGGCCTGCTGTTGGGGGAACTCGGCGATGCGCTTCTCGAGGGCCTCGTGCTGGGTTACCTCGGTGGCCGTCTGGAACAGCATCTCGGCCCAGCCGGGCTTGATGGCGTTGGCCTCGGCAGCGATCTCGTTGATCTCGAGCTCGAGCAGTTTCTGCGACGTGTTGAACCGGTTCCATACGTCGTCGCCGACCGACCCCTTCTGGTGCAACGCCGTCAGCACCGTCTTGCCCTCGCGCATTCGCAACAGCTGCCGCACGTCCTCGGCAGCCCATCTGATCAATGCCGCTCGCAGCACGTTCTCGGGGATCTTCTGGTCCGACTCCTTGACCGACCAGTACAGCTCTCTCGCGTAGTTGTCGGGGTACCATGGCTTCGTGTTGACGAGCTCGTTCACCTTGCGCCGCCGGTACACCGACGAGAACACGGCGAGGGACGCCAGGAGCACCCCGACATACAGAATCGGCGTCAGGATCGATATCGACTGGGCCATCGTTTGCGTGTGTGTATGGTACGTGATGTGTCTAAAATGCAAGGTGTCCGCTCCCATCACCAACTATCTTCGGCCAAATTAGCCCCTTTCAGTTCTTCGCGCAGCAGAGCCCCTAGAGGGCGTTCAGGGGACCCAGCTATATTAGTTAGTACTGGTTGTGGAGTGTATTCGAGGGCCAGCCCTCGAGCTCCCGTAGCTGGGGGCCAGCCCCCAGACCCCCGTGTCTTGGCTAACAAATCTCATCGTTAGACTGTTACAAATTACCAAACTCCCAATCTGTAACAAATTCTCAACCTGTGACAAGCTTTTGTTACAAACTCCCAACGCGTAACCGTATGCCCGTTGCAAACACACGGTTACAGCTCACATCTCCGCGAAGCGGAGCCTCAGGGGGGTTTGGGGGGACTGGTCCCCCCAATTTCAATAGTTAGTACAATTGTTGGAGTTTATTCAACTACATTAGTGGGTATTGAATTACATTTGTTAGTACTAGTATTGGAGTATCGTGGCTCTGCTTGGTAGAGGGATCGGGGTATTACTACAGAAGACGGTGGAAGCCGCCACCATCGCCTCTGATTTCAAACAGTCGGCATTCAAATTGCAATTAATCCTGAAATATATTAGCAGATTGAGCTGAATAATAGCTATATTCTGTACGAATCTGCAGCCCGTCTGGTAACAATATTGTTACCCATAGCTGCGCAAGTGTATTATAGACTGAACTAAAGACGACTAAGTACCAAATCGCCGACATCAACGACACACCAAGACGACTAACCAGTCGGTAGAAGCGATAAATACAAACCCAAAACAACCAATGGTAAGATAAACTCACAAGGAGTATTTGCGTAAATGTAAAGACTAACAAATATTCTTCTAGTTGATCCGGTTCAGATCGAAAGATGGCATGTTCAGGGTTCAGGCCGAGCCCTCGACGCCCTTTATCGGCGTGCTCAAGAAGGTGAGTAGAATGGCCATTTATCCGCGAATTGACGCTAACAGCATAGCTCTCTGAGGATATCCCCAAGGCGGACATGGCTAGTGCGCGGATATCGTCGAGTCCGTCCGACCCAGGGCGATTCGCCACCGACTTGAGCGCCTCCACCGTCGGGGCGCTTGACATCAAACACGGAGACTTGCTGTTTGTAACGTACTCAGACCGCCAGGAAGATTCTTCTATGGAGACAGACAGAGTCCAGGGAACCCAGGGGGCTGTCCAGGCGGAAAGAGCGCCCGGTAGACAACAAGGAATGACGGCCCAAGAGACATTCGAATCAGTAAAGCAATTGCCCATTGACGACCTATTGGACAAGAAAGACGGCAAAATCAAGCGCCCCCGGGACCCCAAGATGTGTCGCCACGGCGACAAGGGCATGTGCGACTACTGCATGCCGCTAGAGCCGTACGATCTTGGATACCAGGAGGAACACAACATCAAGCACCTTTCGTTCCACGCATACCTGCGGGAACTCAATGCCACTTCTAACAAGACTGGCTCCGCCAGCAGCTACATGGCTCCCCTTACTGAGCCGTATTATGGGACAGCTAAGTTCTGCCCCAGCGGACACCCTCCGTGGCCTGAGGGCATTTGCTCCAAGTGCCAGCCCTCGGCCATCACGCTTCAGCAACAGCAGTTCCGCATGGTTGATCACGTAGAGTTCTCGGATCCGGGCATAATCAACACATTCATTGACTCGTGGCGACAGTCGGGGACCCAGCGCATTGGGTTCATGTATGGGCGGTACGAAGAGTACGACATTGTTCCGCTGGGGATCAAGGCCGTCGTGGAAGCGGTATACGAGCCTCCACAGCACGACGAGACGGATGGTGTGTCGTGGAACCCGAACGAGGATGAACAGGCGGCTGTCGACCGCGCCGCAGAGCTTCTGGGGTTGCAGCGAGTGGGTGTTATCTACACCGACCTCACGGACGCCGGAGAGGGCACTGGCAGCGTCATTTGCCGCAGACACGTAGATTCGTACTTTTTGTCTTCCGTAGAGGTGGCGTTCGCGGCCCAGCTTCAGCGCATGCACCCTGCGGCGTCGCGGTGGAGCTCTTCGGGCAAATTCTCGTCCAAGTTTGTCACCTGCGTCGTTTCCGGCAACGCCAAAGGCGAGATTGACATCTCGAGCTACCAGGCGAGCGCCAGCGCTGAGGCAATGGTCGCTGCGGACCTCATTGAGCCCTCGGCGAACCCGTCCGTCATGCGCATCAAGGAGCCGAGCTCGACGCGGTACGTGCCAGAGGTGTTTTACAAGCGCATCAACGAGTACAAGCGGGCGGTCAATGAGAACGCGAAGCCCGCCTTCCCAGTGGAGTACCTGCTGGTGACTTTGACACATGGTTTCCCAGAGGCTCCCAAGCCACAGTTCAGTACGCTCTCCTTCCCGGTGGAAAACCGGGCGCACCTGGGAGCCTCGCAGGACTTTGCTGCTGTCGCCAGGCAGCTCAATTTGAGTGCTTCGAGTGGTGACGATACGTCGCTTAGCGCCATTTCTGACTTCCATTTGCTGTGCTATTTGTTTAGTTTGAGCATTCTGGGACGCGACGAGGAGCAGCTGTTGGCGAATGTTGCAAAGTCGCAATCACTTGAGGATGGTTATAAGTTGTTGGAGTCTGCCGGCTGGCAGACTTTACTGACCATTATTAGAGAATCTACTTAACTTTTTATATGTGCAGTAGACCTGAACGATTTATAATGGCTAGTTACACTATTAATGATTCAATTGCAACGGCAGCTTTAGTTTACTAGTAAGTTTATATCTTTTATATGTAGATTTCAACGATTCATAGCGTTAGTCTTGAACTCTTTTGCTTCTTCATCTATTGGGGGCCAACCCCCAAACCCCCGTAGCTCCGCTTCGCGGAGGATCGATTCTGGTAATGACTAGTCTAGTGACACTATCAATTATAATCGCAGGTCTAGTTACATTATAAATGATTTAATTATAATGGCCAGTCTAGTTACCATTTTGATGTATGAATATTAAGTGACTATAAAGACCTAGAGGGCAAGCTCCCTAAACCCCCATTGCTCTCACGAGCTACTGTAAGTAACTGACTTGTACGACTGTGAAGAGTAGCAACTGTTTCAAAGGTACTAGGTAATTTGAAAGAGATTATAAAGACCTAGGGGGCTAGCCCCCCAGACCCCCCATTGCTGCCTTCAGAAGGCATTATAGTATACATGTACTGTGTTCGAGGGCTTGTGTTGCGGGAGCGTTGTTACGGAAGTTCGTAACAGCGTTGGGAGTTTGTTACAGAATGTTACAACGATTAGCAACACAAGCACTTCCCAAGCTAGAGTTGGTGCAGTGCACGTATAAGCATTGGGAGTATGTTATGGACTGCTACATACGAGTGTATCCCAATTCCCCAAAGAGCCTGGTTCAATGGAATCTCCGCGAAGCGGAGCTACGGGGGTTTGGGGGCTGGCCCCCAAGTAAGCCAGCCCAGCAGGAATGTTTCTTCTACCAAACACTATACGTTAAACCTGGTTCAATGGGATCTCCGCGAAGCGGAGCTACGGGGGTTTGGGGGCTGGCAGTAAGTCAATCCAGCAGGAGGAGCCACCAGTAACATTCCTATAATATGGCTATATTATGCACTGCGAAGAATAATGACGTGTCGCTGGGCTAGGCAGGCAGTTGTAAGTGAAGCGGCAGATTCTTGGCGGAGGGCTTCTCGAACCTTCGGGAAAGTTAAGTTAATTACGTGCGCCGAAATTTTTTCAGTTTTTCATTTTTCAATATATAAGAGGCCCGCACACACACTTGTGATCTCGAGTGAAAGGAAAGAAGAAGGACGCTTCGTTTCATTTCATAAATACACAGTTTACACAACACATATAAAAAATGAGTGTACCCACTGGTATCGACTTTGGTAACTACTCTACGGTCATCGGGGTTGCGCGAAACCGAGGCATTGACGTTGTCGTCAACGAGGTTTCGAACCGGTCGACTCCTTCGTTGGTCGGATTTGGCATGAAGAGCCGGTTCCTCGGCGAGCAGGCCAAGTCGAACGAGATCTCGAACCTCAAGAACACTGTTGGCTCGCTGAAGCGAATCCTGGGGCGAACCTCCAACGACCCCAACGTTGCCGTTGAGCAGCAGTACAACAACGCCAAGTTCGTTGACATTGACGGGCAGTGCGGTGCTGAAGTGCGGTTCAAGGGCGAGGTGGCCCGATTCACGTCCACCCAGCTGGCCGCCATGTACTTTGACAAGCTTAAGCAGACCACTGAGCAGGACTGCAAGGGCGCCAAGGTGTCTGACGTTGTCATTGCCGTGCCAGTCTGGTACTCTGAGGTGCAGCGACGGGCGTGTGCTGATGCGGCTGTCATCGCCGGGGTCAACCCGGTGCGAGTCGTCAATGACGTCACTGCGGCCGCCGTGTCGTACGGCGTCTTCAAGAACGCCGAGCTGCCGGAGGACGATGTCCGAAAGGTGGCCATTGTCGATGTGGGCAACTCTTCGTTCACGGTGACGATTGCGCAGTTCAAGAAGGGCGAGCTCAAGGTGCTGGGTACCGCCTATGATAAGGACTTTGGTGGCCGAGTTCTGGATATGGCCATTGTCAAGCACTTTGCTGAGGAGTTCAAGGATAAGTACAAGATTGACATCACCTCGAACCCCAAGGCGTTTTCTCGAGTGCTGACCCAGGCGGAGAAGCTCAAGAAGGTGCTTTCGGCCAACTCCGTGTCCCAGTTCTCCGTCGAGTCCGTTATGAACGATATTGATGTTAGCTCTTCCATGAAGCGAGAGACCCTGGAGAGCTTCATTGCGCCACATTTGGAGCGAATGAGCCAGCCAGTCGAGCGAGCTCTTAAGGCTGCTGGTCTTTCTGCTGCTGATCTTGACTTTGTTGAGGTCATTGGCGGTACTTCGCGAGTTCCAGCCGTTAAGGAGAAGCTCCAGGAGATCTTTGGCAAGCCATTGAGCTTCACTTTGAACGCTGATGAGGCTGTTGCCCGAGGTGCTGCTTTCATTTGTGCTATCCACTCGCCAACTGTGCGAGTGCGACCATTCAAGTTCGAGGACCTTAACCAGTTCTCCGTCACCTACTCGTGGACTCCGGTTGCCGATGAGGACGTGAGCGAGCTTGAAGTGTTCCCAGCTGGTGGCTCTTTCCCCAACACTAAGGTTATTACCCTCTTCCGATCGGAGGACTTTGATCTCGAGGCGCGATACACCCACCCAGAGCAGCTCGAGGAGGGCCAGGATGCCTGGGTTGGCAAGTGGTCCATCAAGGGCGTCAAGCCTTCTGAGTCTGGCGAGCCAGTCGCCGTCAAGTGCAAGCTACGACAGGACCCGTCCGGCTTCTACACCATTGAGTCTGCCTACACCGCCGAAGAGGTTGAAGTTGAGGAGCCAGTGGAGGGCGAGACGAAGGAGGGCGAGGAGCCAAAGACCAAGAAGGTCAAGAAGTGGGTCCGAAAGGACACTCTCTCCATTGTCCACTCTGGCAACTTCCTTACTGAGCAGCAGGTCAACAACTTCTTGGAGATTGAGGCCCAGCTGACCGAGGACGACAAGCTGGTTGCTGACACCGAGGACCGAAAGAACGCCCTTGAGGAGTACATCTACGAGATCCGGGGCAAGATTGAGGAGGAGCTCAAGGACTTTGCCAGCGACGAAGAGAAGCAGAAGATCCAGGACCTGGCTATGGCTGCCGAGGAGTGGCTGTACAGCGAGGAGGGCGAGGATGCCTCCAAGGGTCAGTACGTAGCTAAGTACGAGGAGTTGGCTTCTATTGGCAACCTTGTCAAGGGCCGATACCTCAGCAAGCTTGAGGAAGAGCGACAGGCCAAGCGGGCTGCTTTCGAGGCTGAGCAGCAGCGAAAGATGGCTGAGAAGATTGCTGCCGAGCGAGCTGCTAAGGAGGCTGCTGAGAAGGAGAAGCAGGAGGGCTTGATAAAGGATGAGGAGGGTGATACTCAGATTCCAGACGCCCAGTAATTGAACAACAAACAAAAAAAGCGGATTTTTTAATAGCTTGTTATTTATCTATTGTTCTTAATGTTATCTTTTGATAGAATAGACTTGTGCTTGTAGTTATTCCATTACTAGCTTTACTGTACCTATAGCAATTGACCTACGTATTCCATTGAGAACTTAACTACTTGTAGCTATTACAATTAGCCTGCGTATTCCACTGACGAATTGTGGGGACTGGAACCCTCCCCCCTCCGCTTCGTGGCGGATGATGCTAGGGGGAACTGGATATTCGAGGGCCAGCCCTCGAGCTCCCGTAGTTGGGGGCTCTGCCCCCAAACCCCCCGTCATAATCAGCAAGATCTCCGCGGAGCGGAGCTAAGGGGGGTATGGGGGGGCTAGCCCCCCAATTGTACTGGCTCTGTGTGTCCGTATTATCGCGACCCCTATTACTGATATTAATTTCAGGATATGATAATGGAAAGTTCACAACGATATTAAATATAAGTATAACGGATTCTGATAAGATAAGATAAAATAAAATAAAATAGGTACATGGTTAGTAATTAGAGACGTTGAGTCGCTGGATGAGCCTGTCACCAATGGCGGCTATGGAGTCCTCAAACCTGTGAAAGCTCCTGGCCTTCCAATCAGCAGTGCATCCCGGCACTGCGTCGTTACCAACAAAGGCAATATACAAAACGTCCTTCTTAACATGTCCATTATCATTGTCCATAGACTTGCCAAAGCACTCCGTAGCCAGGGAGAGCGACGCTTCCCCAACCAGTGGTGGACCGTCGTCGCCATTGGTATCGCCCCAGACCCCATATAATAACTTGCCATTGCAAACAACTGCCATGACAGAGAGCGGTTGGACCCCATACTCTCTGGGGTCGAAGGTTGGGCTGTACTCCCCCTCGTTGCCAAACACAACGTATGGAATATAATTGGGATTCAAATCCCTAATTCCATATTTTCTGACTTCATCCCTGAAAGCAGTCTGACCCTGGGTATCTCCAGTGTATCCACACCGCCCGTCACCGCCAGAGAGGGCTCCGTCGCAATCAATATCCATGTTCGCGAGTTGGCCCTTGCCGCCAGTTATGAAAATTGCCTTCCCTTCAACGCCGTCCTCGCAGTAGGACCAGGACCTCGGACCATAATCGGCATCCCTGAACCCGTTCTTGATTGGTTCCTCGCAGGAATTTGCTTTGGCTTGGTCATAAAAGGCCTGAACATAATCGGGGACGCTTCTCGCAGCGACTGAACCTGGCACGAGGGCAATTGCAATAAGAGACGTCAATTGAAATTTCATCTTTGGATGTTTGGCTAAATTGCCAATCTCCAGACCAATTGAACGCCATTTATACAATAGAATTGCTTTGATATCACAACCCAGACGACCCAGTCATCAAGAGGAACCGCCGTAACATCTTGTCTTGAAAGCTCATCTGCACGTGGACAACATTCAGCTCTACGGTTCGCTCAATTGTAAAAGAAGGGGGACTCAGAGAAAAAAAGGTGAAAACGGGGTTCGCTCAATTACTAAGGACCCTGACTCCAAAAAGTTGGAAACGTGGTTTGCTCAACTACGAAGTGGCCTGACTCAGGGAACACAGTTGGAAACCTGTTGGATTTGTCAAGATCTGGAGATAGATAAGAAACATCCGGCAAAGTAACAATTCATCTCTCTTAGATTCAATTGGAGTAAATCAGGATAAAAATTTGAATGCTGGGCGGTATCATCGTACGAAGTACGATTGTAACGCAATTTAAGTAGACTAAATCCTCAATTGCAGTCCATGTATTACATACAGGGAAATAGTACAGTTTAATATCTGCAAGGCAGAGGTATAGTCATCATCTCTGCAAAACGGATTCACTTGCCAGGTCCCACCACTCAGTCTCTGACAGACCGGTGTCAATGACCATTCCGAACATTGCCGAAGTCATCCCCTGTTTAACCAACAAAACCAATTTGAGAAACGCAATTTTTAGCGATGCATGGTGTATGGATTCAATGGTCTCCAGAATTAAGGTTTGAGGGAGCCGAGATATGGGTTAGCGAGCTAGAATACCGTTAGACTCTTCGACATTTTGAAACGGCTTTAATAATGGATGGTCACGCCCCCACCGTCACAGCAAATTGAGGCAGAAACTCCACATGGGTCCACTCACGTCTACTCAATGGTCTCCAGAACCGAATTGTTAATCACCATCCAAAGTTTGACACATAAACATTGCAAGCGGCAACTGCGGATGTGTTTCTCTTTAGCAAGTGGAATTGAACGACTGAGTATTATAAAATTTCATGCGATTACATAATTCCTATGAGTTTAGGGTCCTTGATTTGTCATTGTCCAGTGATTCTGCCCTCTGTTTTCGCTGATAATGTCTAAAAAATTGCAGTAGAGTCCTTCCCCTGAGAGATCCTGTGACCCTAACCTTGAGCTCCACTGTCGCCATCGAAAACGTGTCCCTGACACATACGAGGAAGTTCTTTGCAAGAATAGGAAGGAAACAAGTTCTCTCTGAGCGTTCACATCACTGGAGATGAGACCTGAAGCGTTTGATGACTTCTATTTGCGGGACCTTGGAATTGGAGCCGAAAAAATCCCTCACCGAACCCAAAGTAATATTTATCTCAAGTGTGCTTGATACTTATCTAATATATGTGGCATCAATCTGCTGCAGCGATTTCCCCAATGCCAGGCGGACCTTGTTTCTATACGTAGCACCGGCGCTGTATTGCAATGGGTTGTGCTCGAAGTAGACAGTGTGTAGCTTAGGCAGCTTTCCGAGCTCTTTCTCGACGTTTCGGAAATCTGAGATCTTGTTGCCGGACGCCCAGAACTCCTCCAGGTTGAGCAGATGCGACAGACCAGACAATTCTTCAATGAAGTTTGAGGATACGTCAATGGTGTCCAGCTTGAGGTTTTTGTCGAAGCCCTCGATTTTCTTGATGCCATTATGCGAAATATAGAGCTGTTCGAGGTTTTCAAGGTCCTCCAGCCCTTCAAGCTTAGTAATCCGATTAGATTGGATAGACAAGATACGCAGCTTCTTCAGCGTTGAAAGACCTTCAAGTTTTGTGATCTTGTTCTTGCCAAGCCATAGCTCCTCCAGGTTCACCAATGGCTCCAAATTCTTGATCTCCCTAATTTTGTTTGCACCGAGCTCCAAGCTCCGCAGGTTCACCAAAGTGTCCACTTCCTGGATCCGCGAAATCTGGTTCTGGCATAGATATAGAGTATGCAGCCCCGTCAAGTGTTCAATATTCTTAATGTGCTTAATGTTGTTGAAACTCAGATCCAGCGTATGCATTCTGGTCGTAAAATGCTCCATGTGCTTAATGTGTGAGATCCGGTTGTCGTACAACACCAATTCCTCCAATTCGGCAGGCAATTCCTCAAGGCCCCGGCAGGAAGTAATGAGGTTTTGCCTAAACGTAGCCATCTTCAAGTTCTTCAGCCGCGACATGCCCAGAGCAGGTAGACTGTTCACTTTCAAGTGGGTCAGATCCAAAATCTCTGCGTCATCGGGCACATCCGACAAAAGATTCTCATCTTCTTCCAGTTGCTCGCCTGGGACTACCTCTGTCGTCGCGATTTCGGGGTGTTCATTGACCCTAGTGGTGGTCTCTGGATGGTGGTCGTGGCCCTCCGAATTGACGGATGCATCAGACTCGTACCCGATCTTTTCCTCGTTCTTTTCAATCATTTATTATTCGGGGCGGTTTTAGCCAGGCAGTAGCTGTCAAACTAAATCTGTTATTACTTCAATCAGCTCCAGGGAAATCAAGCTTTGTCACTAGTACTGATTGTGTAGAGCAGGATGATTTCGAAATCGCCGCGTTCAACTCCGCTGTCATGTGACTTGTCACGTGACATTTGCCATCCATCGACGGAAGAATGGAGAAGAATTCCTGGCTTTCGGCAGGATGGAATAGGTGAAACGGAACAAGTAAAGGTTATGCCGTTGCAATTAACTAACTCCAAGCAGGATTTTAATCCTTTCACTCAATTGGCACCGACTGCACGCCATCCGCACGCACCACCCCGTCGTGGTAGCATAACGCCTTCAAGGTTGCTTTAGTACCTTTTTATTTGTTGTAAAACTATCTGTATAACTCCTCTACCTAATCGGATTGGGTACAGCTGTATAAAGTGGTGTCCATTTATGGTTGTGCAGGCTGCCGCATGCTTTGCGGCTTTGTGCGGCTTAACGCATAACCGCGCCCCTCTCCCCCCAGCATGGCCTCCAGTTAAGTACAGCGAAGGGAGATTGCCATGTACTATGCAATTATTTTAATAGCACAGCACGTACAATAAAGTTAAATTCAGCTGCACTACCGGTACTACTTGATACTGCTAGTGATTGTGAATTTACCAATTGATAGGGAGGGTACGCGTGACTCCACAGATAACTAACAGTATAATACAGGATATTTATTACAACCCTTGAAAGGGTCGATTATATATGTTCATCGTAATAAGATAAGGAAAGGAGTTGAACAATGCAGGGACTTAGTTAGCTATAAAGAGGTTAGTAATCTCCAGCAAAATCATTTTCAAAAAAAAAAAAACGTACCTTCTGGTTGAGAAAAGATGTAGTCCACGGCGTTGGCAATAGACTTGATCTCGTCAGACTCCTTATCTGGAATCTCAATGCCGAACTCCTCCTCAATGGCGCAAACGACCTCAACAGTATCTAAGCTGTCCAGACCGAGGTCAGAAACAAAGTTGGCATTAGAGGTGATCTATCGCACAGTTAGCTTGCCGTCCCACATACCACAGGCACCACTAATAATAACCAATAACAGTAACCATTAATAATGCCGATATTTCATATCATACCTTAGTAGCATCCTCAACCTATAATTAACCATGTTAGCAAATTGCCCAATTTTTCCAAAAATCAGTAAATGGAACATACCTTGTCGAAAGCCTTGACAACGTTGACAATTCGCTTCTCGATCTCCTGTCGGCTAAGACCAGATGGAGAAACCTCCGCGGAGTAGTGTCGGAAGCCCATCATTGGTCGGGCAATAGCTGGTCGAGCGGCAACAGTAGCGGCTCGGACGTTAAGAGCTCGGGAGGCTCGCATGGCAATTCGGGCAGTTCGGAACAACATCTTTTATCTCTTTTTTTTCTGCACTGGATCTACTTCACAAAGGTGAATTTGGTTGAAAAAATTGTGCTTTTGCGCATTTCAAACCGTCGTTTTCCTCCGTCTCTTATTCGTCTTTCCTCCCAAACGTCGGAGCTCCGCCGGTTACCCCGGCCACCCGGCCCCCACTCACCAACTCCACTGAGAAGTACGGACACGGTACATGGCAATCCAATGATAGAAGTACCGAGTATTAATGTCTCTTTTCCATATGTGTATTACAGTCTCAGTAGCTTCAATTATTTCATTCTATTTTTACAGTTGCGATATAGAGAAGGATTGTGATGATTAACCACGTTTTAGTGGGGAGTAAACCAGTGTACTTAAATTCAATTACCGGTACTCGCAGCACTAAACTACAAGTAAGCCAAGTGGAGATCTGTGCTCGATGATTTTTAAAATTGCGAAACAGAGAAGGGTATATGTAGATAATAAACCAAATATATTCAATACAGCACTTAGCTAAAATCAATTAAAGGTCTGGGTTCGGTAAAGAGAGTCCTGGGAAGGGCTTTGCGACATCTGCGGGGTTGAGATGGCCGTAGCCATGGTGTTGGCCGACGGCTGACGCGAAATTGGGTGCGTCGAGATAGACGCATTGAGCAAGAGGCTGTCAAGGGCAGCTGACCGAGACGCCACCATCTGGTTGTCCGAATTCATCGAACCCTGGTGCGTACTAGCGCTGCTATTGATGGATGGAGCTCGGCTTGGTCCATCCTGGAGGTTGAGCAGGCTAAAGTTGCTGTCCAGTCGCGACAGCATGCCCTGCCGGATCCCCTCGAGATCATTGTTGTTGCTGCCAAGAACAGAAAGCTCTGGTGCGAAGTTTCGCTCAAACAGCTGGTTAAGAGAGTCGTGAAGTGGTCGCAGCGTCGCAGGAACAACCCGGCCATGGATGGCAAGGCACCGCTGGATGGCAACAGCATACTCAAGGAACGCCAATTCCAGCTTGGTGACAATCGGACCCATTTGCGGATCCTCCTTGAGAGACACATCTTCCAGGAACGTTCGGTAGATCTGGATACCACCGTTGACAGGTGAGTCCACAGAACCGGAGAGGACAAGATCTAGCTTGGACATAGTACTCTGATCAGCTCGGCCCGACTTGAACAGCATCTCAAGCTCGAGAAGATCGCTAGTCTTCTGGACAATCAGGCTCAGCGCGTTCTCAATTGGCGATAGCTTAACAACAGTGACATGCTTAACCTCAGATCGCTTGACAATGGTTGGGAATGCCTGGTAAGTCTCGTACATTGTCTTTTCTACCCAGAGATCAAGAGGAGAAGTGTTGTTCGGCAATGGTCGAGAGTACGAGAAGAATCGGAGATCCTTTCGTGCAAGATACTCCTTGGCACCCGGAGATGCCGTCTGGACTCGCTCCTTGAGGTCGGCGCTTGGCTCAGGGTTAACTGCAGACACATAGAGGTACTGGCCATCGACCTTCGCCTGGGCCTCATTGGAGACGATGGTCGCACCCGGGTAGATCTTGTGCAGCCGCTCGTGAATCGACTCTAGCTTCTCCCATGGATTTCCCTCGAAGATGAACTGCTTGTTTCGCAGCGCCCGTGGGAACCCAATGCCAATGTACGCTACTCGGAAGTACTGTGGAGAGAGTCGGTCAACGTTGTCTACACTGTCGTAGAGCTTGGCCAGGATCCTAGTGGCGCTGGCCAGCTTCTTGAAATCGAACAGGTACGTCTCGTATGCAGCAATGAGCTCCTTCGTGGCCTCAATGGCGTTCTCAAACGCCCGGCCCCGGGTGAAGCTCTGGATAATGTCCTCGTAAAGAGCCTCCTTTCGCTCAAACGACGTTTGGGCCGGGAAGCTCGGATGCTCGCTGGCCTCCAGTCGCTCATCAAACGACCACGAGTACGCAGAAGCAAGCAGCTTGAGGGCCAGACCAGTCTGGGTGTAGTTGAGCTTGGCCCGGTTCCACTGCGCGATGTCATTGACGTATCGAGAGAAAATCTCCACCCGGTCGATATCTTTGAGGAAGTTGAGCACGTTGAGGGCGTGGAAGATTCTGTCGTCGTTGAAAGCATCGCCTGGCGGGATGTTGTACAGATCAAGCAACAGATCAAGGAACTCTTCAATACCGTCCAAGAGGTGGGTAATAGTCGGAGTAGCTTCATCCTCGGGGTCAATGTTGAAGGTCGACCGCAGGTAGGCGTTGAACGCTCGCTTCTCCTGCGACTCGGGAAGGTAGGTTCGCGTCTGGAAGATGTCGTCAAGAGACGCAATGATCTCCCGCTGGAGACCGACCAGCTCCTCATTGAGCGTCCACTCGCTAACAATCATAGTTTGGAGGATATAAACCGCCGTCTTTTGAGTCGCTGCGTGCCGCACCAAACACAAGTTAAGCACGTCTCGGACGAGACTAGTCTCGCCGCCAAACATCTGCACCTGGAATCCACCAAACAGGTCAAGGCCAAACCGCGCCTTCTCCTCTTCCGAGGCCGGCCAGCCAATGGCGTCCCATACGTCTCGAAGGAGCACCACTGCCCGGGCACGAATGTCACCAGCAATCTTCCAAATTGCAGCCCGTTTCTGCTCTGGCAGGTGCTCAACAGCAATAGCCTCAGACCCGGCGAGGCGCACGATGCATCGCAGGAAGTTGAACCACAAGCCAGAGTTGAAGGCCTCTGCATTTTCTGGGGCTGGGATGAACCGCGTCTTCATAAGGATACTAAGGTAGTCGAGACATCCAAGGACCGTTTCGTGGTGAACTGCTAGTAGCGACACCCACATCTTAGGGAAGGAGACGCAGTTGAGCATGGCCGTGCAAGCGCGAATTATGTTCGCGGCCAGTTCAGTGACCTGAGCCTGGGTCAAGCTGTTGTCTGGCATTTCATGGCCATTGAAGTGGGCAATGTTGACAATCAGGGTGAAGACGATACCTAGCTCAATAAGGGTTTCGTCAAACACGGAGTCGTTGACTACGGAATCGACGGCCCGAACCTCAAATGGATAATTCTCCGGGAACAGAGGGGAGAATACGGGGCATGGAGCCCGCTTCTTGGCCTCAAACTGGCTCAAAAGCTCGGTGTAGAGCTTAGCGCCCAACGGCAGCAGCTGGCCATACCGCTTGCAAACATCCGGCTCCTCGTGTCGTACAGGCCACAGGATCTTGAACTGGGTCGCAAAGATGCCGGAAACGAGTCGGATCTGCTCCCGACGGCCTGGAGTAAGCTCCTCAGAGCTGATCCAGAACTGGAGGGTCCACTTAATCGTATATGCAGTGATGTGCGGCCTATACTTGGCCTGCTTGTAAAGCCACGACGTCGAAAGCTTTCGGACAAGGAGCAAGCGCTGCGTGTTGATCTTGTCATTATCAGTTCTGATCGAATCGGTTGCCTCAATAATGAACTGGGCAAGCTCATCTGAAGGCACGTACTGCCGCAAGTGGTAGTAGAATTGGAAGATGCTCTGCACCGCAATGAGCTGGAGATCAACTAGGCTCCGATCCTGCTTCGACAGAATCTGCTTGATGGCCTCGGTGATTCGACGCACATATCTTCGGATAGACATGGAAACGTTAATCTGCGATTCCTTGCCTCGATCAGAGTCGATTGCGGCAGAAGAAGCCACCAGCTGGGAAATGAACTCTGACACCTTGAACAGGTTAATCAGCAGCTGGTAGCCCAGGGAGCTTGTGTTGAGAAGGCACCGCTCGGTCATCGAGAGCAGGATCTCCGACATACCGGCGAAGTTGAACCGATTCTCAAGGTAGTCCACGCCCAAGTAGGTGTACTCCTTGGTTCGCCCGGTCACCTTCTCAAAGGTGAAGATAATGGCATGGAATATCTGGAGCAGGAACTCATCAGGTTCAGTGCCAAGGAAGGATGAGAGCATATCGAACAGAGCGTCCATAATGTCGTGGAAACGCTTGATGAACTCTGTGTCCTCGATAACATTGAACTTGATGAGGGTAGCGCTAAGCTCTTCAATGCCGTTCTTCTCGTAGACCATCTTCCAGTTGAGCACCTTCTCAACAGACACATCGGTGTTGTACCCGTTGCCCACAAAGTCTATCATCGTGCCCAGGGTGGCCACGTTGACGCCGTCCCGAACGAAGTTGATCGTTCGCTTGCCGGACCAGATTCGGTTGCCGTGCCACAGTGGAATGCAGCCCTGGCCAAGGAACTCGCCAGACACGTAGAGTGAAAGGTAGACAATTTCGTTTCGCTGGAACCGGGAGCAGCCTACCATCTCACCCATGATCTCGTTGTTATAGGCGGCGGCAGAGTCCCAGGTCTTGGAGCCGTGAGCGTTGGACGCGTTGCTGAAGAGCACATTGCCGCTGGAGGAGCTCAGGGAGACTACGAGGAAGTCCTGAATAGGCTTGGTCGCGTAGTTGAGGGAGATCTTGTCGAGGTGGATGTAGACATCGTCCCGTGGTTCGGTCAGAGAGGACACGAACAAGCTCTTGGCCAAGCCCATTGCTCTGTTCGAGTCTTCGCTCGCCAAATGGGCAATATTCGACACAGATGCGCCTTCAAATTCTTTGACCGTGCACACGACCTTCTGGGCTCGTGGCGTAGTTGCACTATACAATGTTAGCAATTCGAATAGTCCAATAATCACCAATAATCATTAGTGGTCACCAATAATCGGCAATGATCGCCAATGTTAACCATGATAATCAATAATCACCAATAATCATTAGTGGTCACCAATAATCGGCAATGATCGCCAATGTTAACCATGATAATCAATAATCACCAACAATCACTAATGATGTGGCTGGTGATACCACCACGATCAATAGAATCAATGATAGTCCATTAGAATCAATGATGGATCAATGATGTAACAGTGACAAATCAATGATGAACGAATGATGGATGATGGAGAAAGGGAGAACTTACACGCCACGGGGACGGCCACGAACGATTCGTTCGACCAATTGACCCCATCCACGGTTATCATCGCTGGGATCCTCTGGGCCAAAGTAGTTGGCATACATTCGAATGGTGAACGGAGCCTCTTGAGATTCCTCAACACGGAACAGACGCGAGATATCGGCAGCACCAGCCGCGACACCCCGTCGGGCGTGGGATTTGGACCCGGCGGGAGCCTTGGCAGTGTTACCCATGACTGGAGCGCCGGGTGGAGCGCCAATTAGCTGGCTGATAGGAGTAGCGTTCTTTGACTTGAGCGAGACCTCTTCAAAGAGCTTGGCTACAAGATAAACATCGTCCTTGGTAATTGAGATAGGCAAGTCTCGGAAGAGCACGGCGCTCAATTCCTCGAGCATAGTGTCAGGGCGAATTCTGATCCTGAAGGACTCGGTCAGTCGGTGGGTCTTGGTGCGCAGCTGTAAGAGAACCGTAAGGCCGTGACCGTATCCCTGACCCACGCACGACTTGAAGTCGACCAAAAAGTGCTTGGGGACAGTAGCCATCTTGACTACGTCCCCCACCACAGCGTGATCCGGGTAGTTAGGGGCCAGGGCAAGTAATATCTGCTCCTGGGCAAGCCGAACCGGGCCGTCCTCGCCGGACATGATCTGGCCAGAGGCTCCATCTCGCACCACAATGCCTCGCTTGAGGATCTTGGTGATTCGCGCAATCTGCCAGATGGCCTTCTTCCGGGCAATGATCCGCTCGTTGGCGGTCAACAGCTGGTATGCCAGCTTGCGGCGGATCTCATAGAGATCCTTAATGGCCGCCTGCACGGTGCGGATAAGGCTGTAATTACCAAAAAGGAAGTGGTGGAAGACATAAGTATTATGCCATTCCTTGATTACGGCGGTGATATCGTCAACGATGGGCTCGTCGGCGAGAGTCAGCGACTCGTGGCCCATTCGCAGCGCCGGGATCGCCGGTGGAGTAGGCTTGGCGCCCGAGTACGAGTTGATGAGGGAATCTGTGTCGAAGTCCGACATGAGCGAGTTGGTGATCCCCGTTAGGCGGCTCGTGGGGTCGGTCGCCGTCTCAAACTCCTCCTTGATCTTGACGACAGCGGCCGGGAACACACCAATGGCGACTCCCAGGTCCAATGGCTTGAGCGCTGCATTGTTGATCTTCTTGCTTCGCGGTAGTGGCTGGTTGAACGCTGCCTGGGCCCGCGGAGACGTGACGATATATCCTCGGAGCCATTTACCAGAGCTGTGGACTTCGAAGACGTATACTTCGTCCCCCACATCCAACGGCGTATCAACGTTCGCAACGTTGCCCCGAGGGGCATACCGCCTTACAGCGATGCCTCGGCCGATTTTCTCTCGGGCCGTCCAGTCGCCGCCGGCTTTCTGTGAACCGTCCATGAGGCTCATCCGTAAACTTTGATACAATCTAGTGGATGATGAAGTTTACCGAAACTTGTGAATAGGGGGGGAGAGGTTGAAAAAAAGCCGTTACAAAATATGCAACGGTTGGACCAGGGGGGGCTGTCGTGGTTTTTTTTCATGCAATGCAAGGCGTGGGTGCGAAACACGCGACAAGGTTTATATTATCGAATCATAATGGCCATTAACAAGACCCTACCAGAAAACTCTGAAAAATTGCTTAATATAGCATTACTCGACTTAGGGGTGGTTGATTTTAGCGCAAGTCGATTTAGGAGTACACTGTAGTCGATTCAGGGGTAGTTGGGGCTGTTGATTTTGGGATCAGGTGAGACTGATCCGGGCTTACAACTTTTCAAGGTAGTTCTGGAGGAACCGGAGGGCACGCAGGGCGAATTCGGCCATGTTGGCCTCTCGGGAGGAGGATCCGGTAGAGGCGTGGATAGAAACTTCGCCCTTGGGGGTAGCAATGGCGAAGTAGACAGTGCCGATTTCAGAGTTGTCATCAGCGGTGGGTCCGGCCCAGCCTGTTTCGGAGAGCGCATAAGTCGACCCTAGTTCAAGTTTAAGGTTTCGAGCCAATCGTTGGGCGACCGGTTCGCTGGGTCCGCTATACCGTCCTTTAATTAGCGGCCATTTCACGAAGAATTGAGAAAATAAGGATGAAGCAATTGAGAAATAAAGGATGAGGCAATTGAGAAGGAAAAGAAGGGAATTGAAAAAAAAAGGCAACTGAGAAGAAGAAGAAGAAGGAGTGGGAAGACTTACGTATAACTCTGGACTTCCTGTTCGGACCATCCACTGAGTTTGAGCCGCGATTTGAGCGAATAGGTCAGGGTACCGCCGTGGTACCAGGATGAAGCTCCCGGCACCGACACGAGGTACGCCGAAATCAGTCCTCCGCAAGCCTAAAAGTAAACTCACAGTTAGATACGCCAAATAAATACGAAATAAATCAAAGAAATAAGGAATAAACCCAGAAATAACCAAAGAAATAAGGAATATACCAATGAAAGAACCAAAGAAATAAGGAATATACCAAAGAAATAAAGGAAAGAAATAAGTGAGGGGCAGATTATTAACATACAGCCTCAGCAATGGCGATAGTCTCTTTTCGCTCGTTCAAAATCTCAGCAATTCGAGCCACGACCGGCTTGACTTCAGACGGAGGGAACTCCATGGCTAATTGTTTCTCGTCACTCCAACGAAGAATGACCAGAGCAAACGATGAACGAATGTCGACTCCTCGGGGCAAATTGAGCGACGAACGGCTGTGCACAACGCGACGCGCGCGCCCGCGCATCGAAAGATGGTGATAATGCGACAATTGGGACTGTGGCGACACCACCCACATCGCGACACAAGGTAAAGAGAGAGAGCCGAAATGCCATCAAAGGTCGTGTCGTTCAAGGCCGGAAGGGTCGAGTTTGATGAGGAGGCCAAGACAGCAATTCCGAAGAAGGGCCAGGGCCAGGTTACCATCACCAAGAACCCTGATGACCCTAGCCTGTTCTCATTTGACTGGGAGCCTCGGGGCAAGTACAAGCAGACGATTGCCGACCAGAAGGAAGAGCTGCTGCTTTTCCCGGGGGACGCCACGTGGGAGCACGTAAAAGAGTGCGATAGCGGTCGAGTGTTTGCATTGACCTTCAAATCCAGTGGCCAGAGGCTTCTATTTTGGATGCAAGCTCCCAATGAGCAGGGCGAGGTCCACGAGCTGACGGCAGAAGACAAGCAGATCGCCGAGAAGATTTCGAGCATTCTGGACGAGAGCAATTTGGAGGAAGAAGAGGATGAGGAGGATGAGGATGTAGAGCTTTCCGACGTGCATCCTGCCCCCGCCGCTGCATCAGAGCCCGCTGATAGGTAATTATAATCTCTTTCTCTCTGTTGCATTTATTTTTTTTATTAACATGGTTTGTTTGTTTGTCGTAGAGATCGAATTAGTCAAGATCGGCTAAGTGAGCTGGTCAATTCGCTGCGAAATACCTCTACATCGCGATCTGTTCCTGTAACGTCTATCCGAGATGTCGCTCCGATTGATGAGTTGGTTCGTTTAGTGGGCAGTCTGCCGGAGTCGGAGCTCGAGCAATTGTATGTGCATGTCCCTGAAGGGCTTCCGAAGACTAAGGAGGAGTTGGTTCGCGTGATTCGGTCGAGCCAGTTCCTTCAGTCGGTTGAAACGTTTGGGTCTGTGCTCAATGGCAGTGCTGTGGGGTCTCTAGTTTCCGGTCAATTGCAGTACCCGTACTCGGGGGAGGGGATTGAAGGGTTCCTTAGCGGTATTCGAAAGAAGGGCGAGGAGAGCAAGAAGAGCAAGAAGGATGATGAGGATCATGAAATGAACTAGACTAGTTTATATTTTGCAGTAACAGTATTATCTATTGGAGTTCAGTTTACCTGGGGGGCCAGCCCCCCAGACCCCCCGTGGCTCCGCTTCGCGGAGGGAACCTGTAGAGGTAGTGTGCGTACACTATCTGGCCAGCTTAACCAGTTGCGTAAATAATCACCTATTCGTATTGTGCCGTACTGCTCCTTTTCTTCTGACCGATTAAAAGCCTTTTAACCAAGGACTGGTTTATTGGAACTTTTTTAAAGGTTGGAACACTGTCCCTATATCTGCGAGTAGCTTCGTATTTGAATCTCTATAATTGTTTACCATTTAAACCTTTATGGTTGTTATGGTTGTTTACCGGTTGTGCTATATTGTTTGAGTATTTTAAAGCCGCTAGCCCAGCCATAGAGTATCGATGGCTGTTCTGGACCACTAGTTATAAACTAGAGTTCTTTGACTATGATGCAGATGTACGATCTAGTAACATTGTCATATTCCAAAGAGATTTCCCCACAAGTTGCTAGCTGGTAGTCTTTGTAATTCCAGCTTCTGAACAGCTTGTAATTGGAGATACCTAGAGTGCTTACAGAGCAGCTATACCCCGTACAAGCATAATAGACATACGCAGAAGAATAGTACAGTAGTAGCATCAATTTGATATTTATAGATAGTTTTAACCTATTAATGGTTTGAATATTCCGGGTATTCCGCTGGTAGATACGGTGATATGGTGGGCCCATTTTCTCAGGGGGAAGTGACACACACAACACAAACGAACTATACCCGTCAAGACTACCCTATAACCTAGATACATTAAAGCTCGGCTGGCCTAGTTGACCAATAATGTCCCACTACAAAACTCTTCATCCTCCTTAATCCCCACAATCCAGTCCAACCAGTCTAATCTCTCTCAAACATACGAACGAGATGATGAGTCGTGTCTGTGGTGGTGCGACGCGGGTGAAAAATAAGCTTGACGCGCCCTCCCGGTGCATTCCCCCCCTTAAAGCAGCTGCCATCGACCTCCTCACATTTCTCCCCCCTTTTTTTCATTTCTCCAAAAATCTTACATAAAGCTGTTAATCCGTGTATATAGGTTTTGCATTGCAGGCTGGCGGCCGTTTCGAATAGCCCTACACGACTCATCCACATTTATTTTTTTGGCCATATAGTTCTGGGGAAGGGAATCTGAAGTGTCTGGTTGATACTGTAAGTCGGTTGAGGTGGCCCGTGTTTCGAAGGTAATGCTGACGACCATTGTAGCTGATAAAATGTCGCACCATGCTCCAAGCGGAGAGGGCGACAGTACGAGCCTGAGCGCTCACCTGAGGCGCATTGACGAGAACGTCCGGCGCAGCGAGCTTATGGATGACGACCACTCGCCGTCCCCGCCGCTACGGAGGGCGGATGATTCCACTGACCTCAACGCCCGGCTGTCCGATCTCGGCCAGCGATACGAGAGTTTAATGCGTGCAGAAGAGAATACTGAGGTAAGTTGCTATAACTATTGGGAATTGTTAAATTGGTTAAATTGTTCGGAATATTGTTCAAGCTCGACAGATTTGGTTCAATTTGGGCAGATCTTTCTAAGTTGGAGAAAGTTGTCGAATTTCTCAACTTGGAGTTTGTTTGTCCATTTTTGTTACAATTTATTGAATTTCTCCAATTTCGAGAAGTTCCTCGAATTTCGAGAAATTAGTCCATTGGTCAGATTGGTTGAAATTAGACGAATTCCTCCAAATTTGGAAATTTGCCAATTGGTCTGACTTGTTGAAATTAAACGAATTCCTTCAAATTTGAACATTTGCCAGTCGGACAGATATGTTGAATTGGACATTTTGTTGGACAATTCCTTTAAATTTTGAAGTAGAATGGAGCTAACTAGAGTAGGATGGATACGCCCAGGGCTCTCTGTCCCCGGTGAGAAAGCCCAAGCGAAAGACCAAGACGCCGTCACTCGGCGGGTCCGGCACCAACAATACGAAATTCGTCACTGAAATCGGCGAATCGCTCATGATCGAGTGCCGAAGACTCCAAGGCCAACTCCACGAGAAGGATCAAGCAATGGCTAAGCTAAGAAGCGAGCACGACGCCCTTCACAGCAGAAGCAGGGCGCTCGAAAGCAAAGTCCACGCCATGAGCGAATCCGAAGAGCGATTCAAGGACGAGAACTGGAACCTCGAGCTGCAGATCCAGGAGCTTCAATCCCTAGTGTCCAAGTCAAGCGAAACAGTCACCAAGGCTACCTCTGAGGCCGGGAAACTGCAAACCGACAAGACAACCCAGATGGAGCTCATTGAGTCGATGAAGGTGCGTGAGGCAGATCTCAAGCAGGAACTGAACCAACTGAAATCGCGCTACGATAATGACCTCAATGGGTACAGGAAGACCCAGGAGGAGCTGCGCAACGAGAACACTGCCCTACAGCAGTCTGTAACGGAACTGAAAGAGGAACTGCAGGCCAGGCCAGGGCTTGCACCAGCCCAGAAGATCATAGAGACCCCTGCCATTGAAGAGGATGAGTTTGTTGAGTCAGACGACGGGTCTGATACTCCGGGCAACACGCCTCCAATGTCGCCAATCAAGGGCGCCGGAGCTAACAGCGCGCTCGAGACAGAGACAATGAAATCGTCTCTTGGACATGCCCATAAGTACATCATCAGTCTCAAGAAGGTGGTCCAGAAGGAGCGCGCTGAGAAGTCTGAGCTCGAGCGCCTGCTCAAGGAAGCTAAGGAGGAGCTGGATAACGGACCCCGGGGTAGCGGCAGCGGCCAGTCGACGCTGAGATCCAAGCGTTCAAAGCACTTCTCCAAGCAGGCCGCAATGGGGGCAAACCTGGCGCGCAAGACGCGATCGCGGGTCTACGACGAGAGCAGCAGCGACAGCCAGAAAGACAATGAAGACTGGGAAGACGCTGGAATGACGACAACTACGAGCGAGTCGGAGGCATTCCAGTCTGCGTTTGAGACCGCCCCAGACGATCCTACTGATGACAACTACCAGACGGGCCTGGAGACCTTTGACGAGGAATCTGCTGGCGAGCAGACCGAGACCGAAAACACTATCCACGTTACCCCTGCGAACTACATGAAGGGCGCCAATGGGGACCACCATCCAGTCATGTCGTCTTCGTCTGATGATGATGATGAATTGGTAGTTCCACACCGAACCCCGCGACGCAACTACCGACGGGAAAGCGCTGCGTCCAAGTACAGCAGTATTATCAGCGAAAGGACCCCTGTCAAGGGCCAGAGCCTTGCCAGCGAGTTTATGTCGATGGACGAGCTCGAGACGCGTGCCCACGAAATGGGCCTGGTTACGCTGACCTCTGAGGAGTACGCCACGCTCACCGAGAAGGCAGGCCAAGATGTTACAAAGGAGAAGCTCGAGGAGGCTGCCAATGCGCTGGGATTAAAGGTTGTTGATTCTTCGTATGTGTCTGCACTGGAGCAGCAGGTGAAGTCTTCCAGCTCTCAGGATGCCGTTATCAAGGCTGCCACAGGATTCGGCTTGGTCGCCATTGCCAGGGCTGACTACGACCGACACATTAACCCGACTAAGGAGGACATTACTGCCCAGGCGTCCAAGCTCAAGCTGCGTGCGCTTCCTGAAGAGGAGCATGATAGTATTATAGGCGAGCGTGACGCAGCCAAGCGGGCGTTTGATGAGCTTTCTGCTACTCACAGCGGCGTTAAGTCGCAGCTTGAGGAGAACTCGACCAACTATAAGAAGCTCAAGACAGAATTTGATGCTCTTACTTCGAGCCATGGAGAGCTATCTGGAAAGTATGAAGAACTTACCTCGAGCTATGGAGAGCTGTCTAAAAAGCACGAAGAACTTATCTCGACCAACGGAGAAATATCCGGAAAGTACGAAGAACTTGCTTCGAACCATGGAGAGCTATCTGCAAAGTACGAAGAACTTACCTCGGGCTATGGAGAGCTATCTAGAAAACAGGAAGAGCTTACCTCGACTAATGGAGGACTGTCTAAACAGCTTGAGGAGCTCATCTCTTCTCACGGTGAATTGACCAGGCAGCACGAAGAACTGACGTCTTCCCATGGCGAATTGTCTAAGCGACATGAGGAGTTGGCCAAGACCTACGACTCTGTTAATGAATCCTATGAAATGACTTCCTCGGAATTGGCTCGAGTGAAGGAAGAGCACAGCGCGCAGTTGGAAGAGCTGGCTAGGCATAAGGCTGAGCTCTCGGATAAGTTCGAGTCGCTTACTCAGGAACACAGTGCGGTCATCAAGGCACGAGACGACGCAATCAAGGAATCCCAGCGAGACCTAACCGCCAAAGAACTAGAGACCAAGGCGTCTAACATTGGCTATATCGCCCTCGCCGAAGGTGCCCACCAGGAGCTGCTTCGCAGGGCTAATGAACCAACCACCGAAGAGCTTGTGTCCAAGGCTAGCGATTTCGGCATGGTTGCAGTGCCAAAGACTGAGTATAACGACGTTATTGATCGCGCACAGAACCCTAGCGAAAACTACCTGCGCGAGAAGGCTACACACAAGGGCTATGCTCTCATCGAGGTCTCTGAGTACAAGGACCTTGAGCGAAAGGCAGCGAATCCGTCTGCCGAAGAGATATCTGAAAGCGCCAAGGCCCGCGGTCTCATTGCTATTCCAGAAAGCGAATATAACAAACACGTAGAGCCGTCGCTCGACCTGCTCAAACAAAAAGCTCTGTCACATAAGTCACTTGTTGTGGACGAAGAGGAGTTCAAGGCCCTTACTAGCCGGGCTGATAACCCAACGGAAGACCACATTAAGGGCAAGGCCAGCTCTTTGGGGTTGGTGGTGCTGCCGCAAGACGAATTGAAGCAACTGGAGCAGAAGGCACACAGCCCCGACGAGAAACACATTGCTGAGAAGGCGGGTGCCCTCGGACTGGTCGCTCTGGCTGCTGGTGAGCACAAGGCTCTTATGCGAGCTGCCAATGAGCCAACACGGGAGGAGGTTCAGGAAAAGGCCAAGTCTCATGGTATGGTCGCTGTCTACAGCGCTGAGTACGAGTCTCTCGTCCATCCGTCCAATGAGAAGATTGTTGAAACCGCCTCTGCCGCCGGTATGGTCGCTGTTGGTAAGGAAGACTACGATGCTCTCAGATCTGTTGCCGACGCGCCTTCCATGGATACTATCAACCGGGAAGCTAAGAGGCACAATTTGGTTCTCCTGTCGCAGGAGGAGCACTCTAGCCTCGTCAAGCCGTCCGCTGAGCAGGTAGAGAAGGCGGCCAGAGAGCATGGCATGGTTGCTGTCCCTGTGGCCAAGTACCAGAGCATTAAGGATGCTGCTGAAGCTCCTATCACCAAGGAGTACGTTGAGTCTGCTGCCGCAAGTGTTGGCTTGGCCGTGCTGGCCAAATCGGAGCTCGAGGCACTGAAGTCGCCATCGCTGGACGTTGCCAAACAGGTTGCCGAAGCGAACAGCCATGTGGTTGTGGCCAGTGCCGATTACGACACTCTCAGGAGCCCAAGCGCAGAGCGAGTCGCTGAGTTGGCCAAGGAAGCGGGCTACGTGCCTGTTTCGCGTGATGAGTATGCCGAATTGACCAAGCCATACGAGCCATCAGCAGACGAGATCGAATCCAAGGCCAAGGGCTTGGGCTTGGTGGTTATACCACAGGCGAAGCACGCAGAACTGACCGCAGAACCAACCGCGGAAGCTCTTTTGGAGAAGATCAAAGGTCACGGATTCGTTTCTGTTCCTCAGTCTGAGTACGAAGAGCTATCTGCGCGGCCTACCGAGTATTCGCCGTCGGCTGACGAGGTAGCCGCCCATGCCAGGTCACACGGCCTCTACGTCGTGCCTACCGCGGAGCATGAGGAGCTCCAGAGGAAGCTGAGTAGCCCTACTAGGGAGGAAATTGAAGCCATTTCGGCCAAGAACGGCCTCGCTGTTGTTCTGGCCACCGAGTTCGAGGAGCTGAAGCGCAAGGGATCGAACCCCAGCAAGTCTGAGCTTGAGAACTTCGCCAAGGCTGCCGGCCTCACGCTGCTTACCATTGGTGGCCTTCGCGAGCTGCACAAGAAGGCTGAGGAGCCGTCTCAGAGCGCTATTGAGAGCACTGCCTCCAAGCACGGCCTTGTGGCTATCCCTGAGAAAGACCATCGATCACTGCAGCGAAAGGCGAATAACCCGACTGCCGAGGAGCTGCTTGCTCACAGCAAAAAACTTGGATACGTGTCTATCAAGTCTAGGGAGTATGAGGACCTCAAGAGGCGTGCTACTGCTCCGTCCCGCGGAGAGCTTGAGGAACTGGGCACCAGCCAGTTCAATGCCAAGCTTATCGACGGCGCAGAGTGGGAAGAGCTCAGTCGTAGGGCCAACAGCCCGACGAAGCAAGAACTTGACAGCGTTGCGGCCCAGTCTGGCCACGCCGTTGTCTCGATCAACGCCTGGACTGAGCTGCAGAAGGCGGCAGACTCCCCGTCGCTTGCCGCTATTCAGTCGTCCGCTGAGAAGCACAGCGTCGCTGTCATACCAAGGGAGGAGCACGACAGGCTGCAGCGGCTCACTTCGCGGCCTACCCCCGAGGAACTCGAAGAACTGTCACAATCGTTGGGATACTCTGCCGTTCCTGCAAAGGAATTGGCCGAACTACGGCGTAGAGCTACCGAGCCCACCAAGGAGGAACTCACCGTGGCGTGTAACCATCTTGATCTGGTCACTGTGCCCCGACCCGAGTATGAAGAGCTGGAAAAGAACGCTGAGGAGCCTGATGCTGATCTACTTCACAAGCACAGCAAGCGACTTGGCATGTCGCTCCTCTCCGCCGAGGAAATGGAAGACCTGCGGCGAAAGGCTACTAACCCCAACAAAGCCGACATTGAGCAGATTGCCAAGCGAAACGGCCTTGTCGCTGTTCCTAAGGAGCATTATCTCAGTCTTACTGAGAAGGCCGATAAGTTTGATAAGGGGCACCGAAATGATGCCAACTCTTCCGATCGTCTGCTGCTCAGCTCTGTTGCCGCTAAGCGAGACCATTTCGAAGGTATTATCAAGCAGAGCAAGGGCCAGGAGAGCTCCGCGCATGGTGAGAAGATTATTGAGTCTATGCGTTCTCTGGGCTTTGTGCCAGTCTCTGGCGAGGAGTACAAGAAGCTTGTAGAAAGTCAGAACACCTCCGAGCCGACCAAGCGGGACGTTATGCGGTTCGCCAAGGCCCTTGGCCTGACCGTTTTGCCGGCAGATGAGTACAAGTCGCTACTCAAAAAGACTCATGGCCGCACTCCCAGCGTGAGCTCCGAGTTCGAGGAGGACGCGAGCCGGGGAACCACCACGTCTTCACCTGGACGGTCGCCGCAATTGGGAGACGATTCGTTCGTCAGCACTGCTAGCAGCACCAGGATCTCCGATGTTGAGCTTACCAGTGTTCCCGCCGACTATCTGTCTTCGCTCAAGCGCATTGTGGAGACGCCTACTAAGGATGATGTTAACCTGCTGGCCAAGAAGCTTGGTCTGGTTGCTGTAACCAAGGCAGCATTTGACGTACCAGCGGTATTCGATAAGCCCAAGGGTGTTAGTAATGGAAGCACTGAGGGTGAGGAAGAGGATCTCGATATGGTTGCGGTTCCGGCTAAGGATTACGAGGAGCTCATGGCTAAGAATAACGACAGCTACTACACTGCTAACGAGGACGAAGTCATGGAGCGGGCCAAGGAGCTTGGACTGGTCACCCTCTCTATGGAGGACTATGAGGATTTGGCCAACCAGCAGAACAATAGGGAGGCTCTCGCCGCTCAGGCTGCTGGCCTTGGTTTGGTCGTCGTCGGCGCTTCTGAGTACGAAACTCTCAAGAAGGAGGCTGAGAACGAGACTCTAAAGAAGCAGGCTGAGTACGAAAAGAAGGAGGCCGATCCAGAGTACATCACTGCAAAGGCCAGGGACCTTGGCTATGTCATTATTCCGTCCGACAAGTTTAGCCAGCTTAAGGATGTTAGCGAGCTTTCCTCCGACGAACTGGCGAGCCTGGCTCAGAAACAGGGGTTGGTCACTGTGCCAATGGGTGTTTACGAGGACTTGTCGTCGCGGAAGGCCGCTCTCAGTACCGAGGAGATCAAGGCGGAAGTCCAGAAGGCAGGGTTCGTGGCTGTTCCAGTTCAGGAATACGAGGCATGGCGAATGCGAGGCACTTCGAGCGCCCGATCGCAGCGCCCGCTGTCGACGTCTTCAGAGACCTCTTCGTTCATGCTCAGCCCTGAAGAGATTGAGAAGCATGCCGAGCTGGCTGGCTTCAAGGCTATTCCAGTGGCCGAGTATGAGGGTATGCAGAACAAGCACAGGAGCAAGCCGTCGTTGACGGAGGTCGAGCTTGAACAGTACGCCAAATCACTGGGCATGGTTGTCATGAACCTGAAGGAGTACAAGAAGCTGACCAACCCGTCTGTTGCCTACTATCGGCCACCTCCTGCGGCTGCCTTGCCCGTGCCTCCAAGGTCTGTATCTATTGAGGAACTCAAGGCCCAGGCTTCCAAGCATGGCATGGTGATGGTGGAGGAGTCGGATGATGGCCGACTCTCCATCAACTCGGAGCAGCTGCATAAGCGATACAGCGTCGCGGATATTAAGTCTCTTGCCAGCAAGATGGGCTACACGGCGCTTCCGTCGAGTGAGGTTGACAGTCTGCGCGAGATTGAAGCTCTTAGCAGGCGATCTAGCTTGCGCGAGGTGGAGAGTAAGCGATCCACGATGTACAGTGAGCCAACGCTTCGAGAGACGCGCTCTTCGATTGTGGTTAGCAGCCCTCAGAGCGCCAGCAAGATTCACTCAGCTGTTATTGATGATACGATGAGCGACACGTCGGAGGATGCCCCTACACCACAGCGACACGACTACCACACGCTTCCGCCAGTGGTGGAGGATGGTGTGGTGAGGAACCTCAGCAATGCATCTTCGCACATGTCGACCCCAAGAGGCAGCCATGCGAACCTGGCTGTCACCAACGGTGGTGGCCTTATGGGTCCGCCTCAGATCAAGCTGGGACGAAGCGATGCGGCGTCTATCCAGACTGGCAGCCCCAAGAGTCTTGCCATCTCGAACGCTACTATCAACACGAATGTCACGATCACGGACAAGAACATGATTCCCTACATCACGCAGGTAGTGATTGGCGAATACCTTTACAAGTACACTCGGCGATTGGGTGTCAGCGGCATTTCGGACAACAGGCACATGCGATACTTCTGGGTGCATCCTTACACTCTGTCCCTCTACTGGTCTAGAGAGAACCCGGCCATCGACACTAATAGCGTTAAGACCAGGTCTGCTGCTATTCTTTCCGTTGAGAGCGTCGAGGACTCCAATCCACTGCCGCCGGGTCTCCACCATAAGAGCATTATCATTCACACTCCTGAGCGGGCAATCAAGCTGACGTGCCCAACCAGACAGCGACATAACATCTGGTACAATTCTATCCAGTTCTTGCTGAAGCGGTCGGCCGATGAGCTGGTTCTTGATGAGGAGGATCTGCTGGACGAAGACTATCCGGAGGACAGTCGATTTGAGCGGGAACGGGCCCGAACGACGTCGATGCACTCGCAGCGAGGTAGATCCAAGGTATTGAGCATACGGCAGAGCATTGCTCCAGAGATGAACACTACAAGGACTTCTAGACAGTCTAGCGTGAACTCTTTCCACAGTCCGCGATCCCAACAGTAATTTTTTGATTAATTTTTATTGATGATGATGATTAATATATTTGTATTGAATGGTTATACCGTGTTCATTTGGTCCATTATTGGTGACAGTCAATCGAAAAGCCCCAGGCTGCAATTGACTTGGGGGCCAGCCCCCATACCCCCGTGGCTCCGCTTCGCGGAGATCTCCTAGGCAATGACCCTCCGCGTAGGGGTTTGGGGGGACTGGTCCCTCCAATGACCTCCTTCAAGCTGAGATTCGAAAAAAAACTGCTCTGCCATTAAGATGAGCTAATTGTGAGATTGGAGAATTTCGTTTTGATATCTTCAGGTAGCTCATAGTCCCTAAACAATTCGAATGCTTCAGCAGACCAAGGGCCAGTTGCAGGCAGCTGCGTCTGTGGAGAGGTAGGTGTATTGGAATCTCGATGCTGTTCGTTCAGGTGTAATTGACTTGCTGAAGGAACGAACTGAGTGGACGGAGGCGGGCAGCTGTTTTCGGCATCGCTAAAGCGATCAGTTGTAGGTGGAATTAACTGGGGACGTTGTGATAAGATCTGGTCGTCAAGCAATGCAACAAGTGTATCTTCTTCTGGGATTGAGAGCTGTTTTGAGGCTGCAGCCGCAGGCTGCGAAGGCCGGGGTTTCTTTCGTTGACGAGACAGCAGGCCCCTTCTATTTGTCATTGCAGATTGCGAAATAATGGGTGTTGGAGTGGGCTGCGAAATAACGGGTGTTAGTGTGGAGTGGACTGGAGAAGAAGTTGGCTGAGGAGGGTCCTTCTTTCTCTGTAGACTTAGCAATGGGCGGGCTTTTCGAACTGACAAAGCTGGAGAGGAAAATTCGGATGATCGATTGGTCGCAGTACTGGTAGAAGAAGTAGAAGTCCCGTTTTTTGGAGTACGAGGACTCCGCGGTATTATTGTAGATTGATTCAGTATCCGACCAGTAGAACCGGTGTTAGTAGTAGTAGCAGTTCGAGAAAGCTTCTTAAGCGTGCCGCTACTTGTCAGAAGTGCATTCAGAGGGACCGTCTTCTTTAATTGACGAGTAGCAGTAGGAGCAGTAATCGGAGCAGTTGTAGTATTGGGCCGATTATTCACTCTTGGCTTGTTCAATTGAGCCAAAGATGACCGAGCTAATAAAGGAGAACTACTACCTGGTAAAGTGCTAGAAGGAGATGAATTAATACGCGCCCGTTTGCTGGCCTGCTCCTCTTTTTGACTTTTCGCCTGAACGACCTCAGTAATATCACTATGCCCTGTTTCTTTAAGATCCTCAACCAGAACTAAATGTTTATCAAGCTCAATCTCTTTGTCCACCTCAATCGTACGCTTCCCTATAAAAGGCCTCTCGATTTCGTACCCATTGCTATCCTTGAGAACTACCCTTCCATTCCACAGATGGTGTACTAAAGTGCCTTCCACCCACACCTTGCGCTTCTGGGTCTTGTGCTTCGTCCACTGGACCTCGTAGACACGAAACTCATCTACGATCCTCTGCGAACTCATGCTTCCTCCTCCTCTACCCCTACCCGCGTCGCGTCGTTTTAATTTTCAATTTAATTATTTCGCGTCTGCTACGCGATTTAATTTGACTTCCGTTTACTGCCACCCGGACCCCACGCCGGACAGGACAGCCGTGCCGTAACACAAGGCGCACCCGCCTCCTCAAACTCCTCCAAGACAGCCGGATAATCCATCGCAAGCCCGGATCTTGGAGAGCCAACCAAAGGTGCAAACGGGTATGGTGGGCCACAAAGTGAAGAAGAGCGACGACTCCATGTCCCTAGGGGAGTTTCTGTACACCCGCGGGTACAAGGAGGGCCTGTGTTCGGATATCGCCATCAGCGCGTTCGATAAGACGTACAGGCTGCATCGCATAGTACTCCACCGGTCGCCTTACTTCTCGTCCCTGCTGAGCGGGGTCTGGAAGGAGTCGCTGGACAAGCCCGTTCAGATAAGCTTTGAGGATGATCACCACATCACCCAGGAGGCGTTTGAGCTTGCGATCGCAAGGTTATATGGGGTGGAGAAGAAGGGGGAGGAGGCCAAGCATCTCAACGGGCTGATCGGGGTCGCCAATTTTCTGGGGCTGCAAGACCTGGCAGAGTTTTGTGTGACGCAGCTGATATCCAACATTTCCACCGAGAATGTTGGGCGGCTCGTGGAGTTCGCCATGACCTATGACTACGGGGGGTCTAGTTCCAGCATTATCGAAGGATGCAAGAGTTTTTTGTGCACAGAGGCGATTGAAATGGACATGGACTTGCTGGATAAGGTTCCTGCATCGCTTATGGGTGAAGTTCTGGCCTCTGACGGGTTCTTTGTGGCCAATGAGTGGCAGAGGTGCCGGTTCATCACTAAACTGTACAAGCATAAAGTAGCCAAGATGAGCAAGGAGCGAACCGAAAGGTATGCCGCTTCTAAAAATGCTCAGGAAGAGGCCAAGGAAGATGGTACCACCTTGGTTGAGACAGAAGATGAGAAGGATGCTGGAGATGAACGGCGCTCGTCATCGCATGATGAGGAAAACGGCCCGAGTAGTCGTAAATTGGACGAAAAGGATGAAACTATACAGGAAACCGACAAGAAAGAAGAAGCAGAAGAAGTAGGAGAAGAAACAGGAGAAGAAGCAGAAGAACAAGCAGAAGAAGAAGGAGACGAAGAACCATCCTTGGATGGCACAGCAAAGCCGGCTGCTGAAGAACCCAGCGGAACGAAAGATGACTTGGAAGAACTGATTGCTGCAGAAGTGGATGAACACGTTGAAGATGATGAAGACGAAGAGATTGATCCCATTACTGGACACTATGTTTCTGCTCTTAATGACTTGGAGCATCTTCGTGATGCTATGAACAACGGCGTGTATTACTGTCATCTGACGCACGACCAATTGTTCAAGATCGAGTCCCTTAAAGACGTCTATGGTAAGAGCCTCGTTGATCGAACAGTATTACGGGAAGGTTTATGGCTACAGCTGGAGCTGAAGCAGCGGATCGTCGCAAGCAACGCCTCTGACGCCGGGCTCAGCGAGTTCCACTTCTTCACTTCTCTAGAACAGTCCGATATCACCTACTACTCTATTCCTTCAGAGGGGAACGCGGCTTACAGCAATCGCTACTCAAAGTTCCCTCCGTTTAGGTTCTCCGTTACGTTTACAGACTTTAGCGATCTCCAGCTCCGCGAGCGGGTCTACAGTGAATGTCTGTGGTATGCTGGGTCGTACTGGTGCGTATACGTTCAAAAAGTGCCTTACAAGCACAACTCAACCCAGCTTGGAGTATACCTCCACCGAAGTGAAAACCCGGAAGATAAATCTGCTGCTGACAGTAGTAGGGTCGCCAGCATGTCATCAGGGCGCAACCGGAGGAGCTTCTTTACTACGAGCCTGCGCAGCCCAGCACCCGCTTCTATGAGTAATACGAACTTCTCGCGGACACTGCTGTTGAGCTCTGACGAAGAGGATGAAACGGCGATGGACTTTGAGACCCGTGTCGAAGACGAGGGCCCGCCAGTTGGGTTTGATGAAGCCCCGTCCCTCTTTGGTGAGCCATCCAACTTCCCTCTTGTTCGTCGGTTGAATTCTCCATTTGGATTGCAGGAGCAACAGCGAGGTTCGTTTGGATTATACCAGACGCCACCACCACCACCGCCGCCGCCACAACAGCCGCGCTCCCGGGGCAGTACTCCAGCAAGCTCTCCGTTGAGGTCCGATTCCATGGGTTCCTCTGCGCTCACGGCTGCACAGCTAGCTGTGGCCAATCTCTCGTCTTCTGTTGACAACACGGCGAGCCTTCTCAGCGGCCTTCGTACCATTGATGACCTCGATAAGGAGTTCTCTAGCAATGAGACCCGAAAGGGAGATTATATGGACGACCGCAAGCGCATCTCTGCATACTTTGAACTGTATACGCCTTCCCGCAAGGGTAAAACAGCACTTACCTGCTTCTCGTCCGCCCCGGACGTATTTGAAGTATCGCAGTCTTGGGGATGGAAATGTGCCAGCCTGGGGACTAACGACACTAAGAAGCTCAAGGTTATGGTTGTTTTAGGAGTTGTATAACAGTTCCCCAACTGTACTAGTATTACCGGTAACTGTATTCAAAAACTATTCAGCTGAAATTATGACAGACAGACTCATCACGATATTTTATATTACAATATTAATTGCCCCTTGATCACCTATGTTGCTTCGGGGACTTTATCGGCCACTCAATCGCTCCAAGTGCGCTGAATTTCTGCCATTGAGGAGCCGGCGGCCACCACTGAACCTTATATGCCTGTGATAGCCAAAGGAAAAACATTATACAGCATGCATCATTGTTCACTCTGCATTTATAATAAATAATATCTAAATGGGTAAGCTCAGTATCACGGAGCTAGACAATCCAGGAAGATCTCATCAAGTTCTTCATTGTCAAAAGTAAGAATATATGTCGACCCGTCATCCAATTGTATGACGCAGTGTTTGAAGTTAAAAGTTATCGATTCGACAGTTACCTCTGGGAATGTTTTGCCGCAAATGTCGTATATATCGTGGCTGGCCATAACATGACCAGTCTTGAGATGAACAAAATCAATGGTATAGTTGTCTCCTAGCACCACAATGTGGTCGTAGACATCCAATATTGCCTTTGCAAACGATCTCGTGAGCGATTGATGCTTGGTTTCTAAATCAAAGATCTTGACCGTCTTCAAACGACGACTGCCATATATAAGTTGGTTCGGCGTCTTGCTGTTATATATTTCAGCGCACCTCTCCATGACCAACCTAATGAGCTTCTTGGTCTCGATATTCCACGCAATAATCCCCCAGCGGGCAGTACTGGCGAATACTGTGTCATCAGCAATCGCCACAGATGCCACTTCGGTACCAGTTTCAAAGTAACAGATTTCGGCATTTAGCTTCCTTCTGTTAATTACAGCGATCCGGTGATGAAATGCTCTAGCGACGATAAAATCACTTGTGGCTTCCACTTGGCAAATTGGGCAATCACGAAATACAGCAATTCGCCTGAACTCGAAATTATCAATATTAACGACCACGAGTTCTCCATTGAGGAAGGAGAGAATCAGCTCAGCATTGTCGAGTTTCCCAGTTGTCATTGGGGAGAGAAGAAGCATAGTAATGTCACGGCTAAACCGGCTATAGAACTGGGAATCTCTTCCACGAGGATAGTATACATCATTGGCGCAGTCGAACAGCATTACTTGACCGCTGAGATTGAGCCTGACAAGGATGCTATCGGTTAGAATATTTCGGGATGCCCTATGGCCCCCTCTTGTAATACGCTTGATGCCAACAATACTCTTAAACACGTGGTACATTTTCTGCTTCTGCGTGTACACTTTTCTCCAATCTGAAAGCATTGGAAGTGAATAGGGCATAAAGAGGCGCAATGAAGGAACCATATTCTTCCATAGGATATTGTCGCGGCCGAGTCGGCACCAGTTCCTGCACACCATTGAAGCTCTGAGCACCGCTCTAGGGCCGAGATATTCAAGAATGGTTATTGTGATCTTTTCTGGGAGGCGATCAAATGGATCTCGTCGACTGAAGGATGTGATTTGGTTTTTCAGTTGAGCTTGGCAACTGGGGTTTTCGTAAAGAAGGACGTTATAAGACCCCAATTCGCAACAATATGATACACTTGTTCCTTGCCTCTCAGTTTCTGTGTTTAGGCAGGAATGGGTACGCGGGACGGGCTTCAACACTGCTGTAAATTCTTCCGGTTCGGGGTCATCAAGTAGTGGTGGAGTTGGTTTGGGTAACGAGTCTACTTGAGTTTTAGTTTTCTGAGGTGTAGCCAAAAGTTGCAAAAGAGCTGGTTCGAGCTCTTTCCATTGAGCTACGAGTAGCAGCATTTGAGCGAACATCGCTAGTAATACACAATTGAAAAATGATGAGAGATGGCCTATATATGCTTTTTATTTTTCAGTAATTGCTAGCAAGGCCAGCGTTCGTCGATAGTGAACAGCAGACCCCCTGAGAGCCGTTGCGACAACTCTAACTCTACAAAACAGAAAGCGAAATCACTTGAATAACGAATTTCAAAATGCGTATCTAGTAAAGGCGAAAATGTGGAATAATGCTAGTATATCTATACTTTGACGTAGCGCCAGCTCGTTTGTTCGACTCCACCAAGATGACTGTTTTGACAAACAACTCAGAAACTCTGTATATAGATAATTGTCAGCCCATGCTGCAGGTTGCTCTAATTACTTTGCTTAATTCTCTGACTTCTGCCAAATATCGAAGCTTGAAAGCGTTCTATTAATAACAATCATCTCGATTAAAGTCGAGAGAAGTACTATTATCTGTATACCATGATTTCATAAGTAAACAAGCTACAAGCTTAATTTTGGCTTCGCAACCCCCCAAGAGGAAGCTTTGAAAGAGACTACGGACTCACAGGCCATCTACCCGTGACGGGTACTAACGTAGAACACAAAATTTAGTATACAAAATGCAGGTGCTTAGTTCCACTGGACCGTCCAGTTAATCTTCTCGCCAGCTCGGAACGGAACAACCGCTTCCTCATTGTTCTCCGGGCCGTAGAAACCAGGAATAGTCTGTGGCTTCCTAACCAACGTGACAGTAGACTTGTCCACCAAATCATCCTGAGAAACTCGATAGAACTTGCTGCCGTTATCAGTGACAAACTTCTTAAGGTTTTCCAACTTGCCAACCTGGTCAAAGACCTCAGCAACCAGCGGAATGGCCTGGGCCTGGGTGAAAACACCGGCCGCAGCGCCCTGGCCCTTAGCCTTCGCCTTGAGCGGGTGTGGAGCAGAGTCAGACCCGAAGAAGAACTTTGGGTTGCCTGAAGTGGCAGCCTCGATGAGAGCGTTACGGTCGGACGGGAACTTGGCCACTGGCTTGCAGAAGTTGTAAGAGCTGCCGCCCCACGAGTCAATAGTCAGGTACAGGTGGTGTGCCGTGATAGTCGCCGCCACGGTGTCACCGCACTGCTTTACAGCATTGACCGCAGCCTCAGAGGTGCAGTGCTCAAGAATGATGCGCAGCTTTGGGAATCGCTTGTGGAGGTCAACCAGGGTAGGCAGGAACTTCTCCTCAGCATTGAGCACGTGGATGTTATCACCCGATGGGCACTCACCATGGAGGTTAAGAATCATATCCTGCTTCTCCATCTCCGCGAAGGTCGGGTAGAAAGGCTCGTACGAAGACACGCCATGCGCGGAGTTGGTCGTGACCCCCGCCGGGTAGCACTTGACGCCGGTGATTCCCGCCTTCTTGGCCTCTCGGATGACCTCTGGGGTCACTTCCGGGCACAGGTAGAGTGACATGAGGAAGGTCGTCTTCGGAGCCAGTGCCTGGAGCGACTTCTTGTACTCGATCGCCCGAGTCGGATCAATCACTGGCGGGACGAGGTTTGGCATGACGAAGCACACGGACACACCACCCTCTCGCACGGTTGGAGTTACAATCTCTTTGATCGCACCATCTCGCAGGTGCACGTGGAAGTCGCCTGGGGTGCCTAGCTCGATACTCTCCATTTCTTGTTTGCTGTTTGGTGGGTTTTCGAATTTTCGTTGCGCCGGTGGAACCCCGGATTTTTCACCTTCCTCGGGCCATGCCGATCCATGCCCATTCATCGTACTTTTGGATAGGCAATTGCCAAGAAAGATGGTAGTTCTGTTTATGCTGTCCTGGTTATCCTGGGGGCCAGCCCCCAGACCCCCGTGGCTCCGCTTCGCGGAGGGCTGGGTAGTCCTCTAGCGTTTGATTATATTGTAAATAAGCGCAATTTGATTCGCGAATTGATTAGATGAATAGAGAAGCCGGAATTAGCAAAGTTGTTCTTTCTCAAGTAACTTCTTCTAGGTTTCAATTCCTAATCACAAGATCCAATTGACATGAGCTCACAGTATTGTATGGGAGCTTGTAAAATGGCATTTAAGTATGGTTAATAAATATCCATCCTAGAACCATCTTTTGTAATCTATGGTGTCCAGCCCCCAACCCCCCGTAGCTCCGCTTCGCGGAGGATTGGTGTGTTATGAGCATTCACGGTACTCAATAAATAGGCAACACAATTTGATTCGAGGACTAACTTCGCAAATGCCCTTCCTGAGTACAGCCGACCTACATAAACAAGACCTGAACGAGAAAGATACTACAAATAAACAATCAACTTTCAATACGTATAGTCCTTTGAATACAATGGGTATTTCTTCTCCGAACCCCGTTTATAATTCCACACTAAAATCGTTTTTAGTAATGTACGGTATCCATTGAGGACCCATGTTAGTGTTACACTCGAACATTTCATTAACAAGGTAAGTAGCCCTGGACCCTAAACAAAGTAGGTTGATGACAGAAAGAGTGCCTATCCAGTTAAGTGGATCTATTCCACTAAATGAGCGGTCGATACCTAGATAGCTTACTGAATCATCTCAGTAAGCGGTTGAATAGAGGAACATAAAGAGTGCTTCGCGGCAATTAAACAATCCAAGACTACCAAAATTGAAGATATAGTAAAGATATAGTAAAGATATAGTAAAGATATAGTAAAGATATAGTAAAGATATAGTAAAGATATAGTAAAGATATAGTGAAGATATAGTGAAGATATAGTGAAGATATAGTGAAGATATAGTGAAGAGAGTGACAAGAGAGTGACAAGAGTGACTGTATAGCTAAGCTATAATTTTGTCAGAATCTATTATACTCATAACAATACGTTACTATCATTACAACTTCCATATAATACTCTCAGATGAACTATAATGATGAAGATATAGTGAATGATATTCCCAAACTTTTCATTGGTATATACATAAATAAAATAAATTAGAATCGGGTCTCGAGAGCCTCGAGCAAGACAACAGTGTCCTCCGAGAACTTTCGGATGCCCTCAGAGAGCTTCTCAGTAGACATCTGGTCATCGTTCAGGTTGAATCGGAACGCTGGCTCGTTGTCAATGTAAGAGACCTTCTCGAGGCCGCTAGCAGCCTTGGCAGTGGCAGCGTCGAGCTTCTTTGGCACTGGCTCGGTCGAGTTGTAGAGCTGCTCAAGCAGAGCTGGAGAGACGGTCAGGAAGTCAACACCAGCAAGCTCCTCGATCTCACCAGTGTTTCGGAAAGAGGCACCCATAACAATGGTCTTGTAGCCGTGCTTCTTGTAGTAGTTGAAGATGTTCTTGACAGAGTGCACACCTGGGTCCTCGTGGGACTCGTAAGTCTTACCAGTGGCCTTCTTGTACCAGTCGAGAATTCGGCCAACAAATGGAGAAATGAGAGTGGCATGGGCCTCAGCGGCAGCAACGGCCTGCACGAAGGAGAACAGCAGCGTCAGGTTGACGTGGATGCCGTGCTTGGCCTCGAGCTCTCGGGCAGCCTGGATACCCTCCCAGGTGGAAGCAATCTTGATGAGGACTCGGTCCTTGGAGATGCCCTTCTTCTCGTAGAGGTCAATGATCTTAAGAGCCTTGGCGATGGTGGCCTCCTTGTCGAAGGAAAGTCGGGCGTCGACCTCAGTCGAGACTCGGCCTGGCACGATCTCGAGGATCTTGGAGCCAAACTCGACAAGCAGGTAGTCGAGGGCGGCCTCGGCCTTCTCCCGCTTGGTCTGGGCGCCTGGGGTGTTCTTGGCCGCGTTGATGGCGGACTCGACGAGCGCGGCGTAAGCCTCCTTCTTGGAGGCAGCCAGAATCAGCGACGGGTTGGTGGTAGCATCCTGTGGCTTGTACTTGGCAATGGACTCAAACTCACCAGTGTCGGTGACGATGATGGTGCCAGTGGCCTTGAGGGCTTCGAGAGAGTTGGACATTTTTTTTTCGCTAATGCTTATGCAAGTGTGTTGAAGAGAACTTCTCAGAGAACGCAAAGCAAGAAAAGCTGACACTTATATACGAGCGGGGAGAGAGAGGGAGGGAGGGGGGTGGTCCGGGGTCGCCCGCGAGAGAGTGGACCGTTCTCACCCATACGCCATCGGGTCACCCAGACGGCGACTCGGACCAGTATTACCCGTCAGCAAAATGGGGGAACCCATAGCTCCGGGGAGGATTTAGCCGTACTCTCGGATAGACAGAGCTAGTTAGCCGGTTTGTTTTTTTCCTCATCCAGGTCACATAAGCTGACAAGTCCCCTTACAAAATCATTACTCTTTTGATCCCCTTTGAAATCATCTCGAGAACGATGGGCTTTTACCCCTCCAGAAATTTCACCGTAAAGTTTCATGCGTGAAATGAGCCACCAGTCGCAAGCGCGCACCTCATCCCCCTGCAGCCACGGATGCGTGGGGTTGTTTTACCGGAGGAAAGCCCCGTTTTGGGAAGTGGCCTGTCAAGTGGATTGCTGTAACCCATTGGTAATCGATTACCGTGTTGCTCTGAGCGGGTAATCCTCGACAACGTGTCAGACCTGTCCTATGTATTGTGGCAGCCTTTTTTTTTTGGAGGTGTCTCCGGCTGGAGATGATCCGATGCGGCGTGGTCGGGAAAGCCTACGGGATGGACCGGAGGTGTATATACGGCTGTTGGTAGAGGCGGAAAACACTGCTGCAGCTCGCAATAGCCGTTGACTATGGAACGAGAAAGACTACCAACGAGAGAGGCGACCAGTTCTGCCAGTTCTACCGGTACGGTCGTACTACTCGTAGAAATACCGTTGTGGTGATACATGATTATCAAACCATGTTTCGTTGACTGGTCTATTTGCCACAGGTTACTAAGGGATGGGTAATCTTCGTAACAACGTGCTAATACGTGCTTATTACTAAAGCTGGGGCTTAATAGATGGCTCATTTCATAGAACATGGGGCAGAGCGCAACTGGGCTTAGTCCGCTATACTGATATCCTTAGATCGCTTGAGTAAACCATGATCCAATTAAATAATGGTCGAATGAAATGTTTGGAGGGTAGAAAGAAAAGGCCAATTATTACACCCTCGTTGTGTATTTTGTGGGGCCGCTCTAATTGATCGACAAGCCGCACGCGGCGCCTCCTCCGCGAAGCGGAGCCACAGGAGCTCGAATACACCCCCGTACTACCATTACTACTGCTACCATTGCTATCCAGTGTTTAGTTGGGGGGACCAGTCCCCCCAAACCCCCCTGGGGCTCCGCTGCGCGGAGAATAGCTGCATAGAAAGAACTGAGTTGCTAGTTACGCTGTAACAGGAGCTTTGTAACGCTGTAACTAGAGCTTTTTGTGCGATTCTGTCAGCAGCGTGTTGGAGGTTTCGCAGCAATTATTTTGTTACAGCTTTCCTCCGCGAAGCGGTTCCACATACACTCCATTACTGTACTTGTACTCGTTAAAGTCATTGAGGGGACTCCGCTGTGCAGAGATCTAGCAACCACTCCGCGGAGCGGAGCTACGGGAGCTCGAGGGCTGGCCCTCGAATACCCCTACTACCTAGTACCCAATGGGGGGATGGAGGGTTTGTGGATCGGAGGCCAGTTGGGAAGCCAGATACCCCCATCGGGCAGGAGCACAAGTGGAAAAGACAAGCCTCCGGGGGTGAAAGCGGCTGACATCTCGATCATGGCTATGTTGGATGAGAAAGGCTATTTTTTCTAGGGTTTTGAGTGCGTATAAAAAGTTAAGAGCCTAAAGTTTTGTGATCACAAGAAACAATGTCATACAGATTGAAGGTATTCGCTGGAAGTTCGCCCCAAGAGGTGGAGCCAGTCGTCGTCAATGCTCCTCTCTCCGAAGAGCCTACCAATATTATTGAGATAGCCTCAGCCGATGCTCCTCTCTCTAAAGAGCCTACCAATCCGGTTGAAACAACCCCAGTTGACAGTTCTTCAAAGGCCAACTCCGAGGAGCCTGCCAATACCATTGAAGCGGCTCCAGCCGATAGCCCGTCAAAGATCATTTCTGAAAAGCCCACCATTACCTTTGAAAGAGATCCAGCCGAGAGTCCGTCAAAGACCAAGGTATCCATCGCAGTGAGAATCCAGGACTACCAAGGGGAAAACTCGACGAGCGAGTACTTCACGAAATACCCCGAGCAGCAGTTCTCCATCCAACTACTGGTCACCTTTGGCGAGGACGTCAACGGCGACGATTTGCTCTGGGGTAATGACTTCGACAAGCCCATCCGCGACATTCTGCCGTACGGATTCTCAATTGGGTACCAAATCATGAAGAGATGCATCGACCCTTCCATTGACGGAGACGCTTATGCCGACGAGCCGTTCTTGTATGGCAAGGTTCTCTCGTCAATGTCGTATGTGCGAGTTGAGGAGGATGAATGGCCGGGGCTCCTTGATTCGGACGACATACGTGTCGAGGACGTGCCCCAGGACCCTCTCGACCGCAGCAAATACTTCCTTATTGAAAACAACCGTAAGGAGTTCACGTTCAAGGCGGGAAATACGCATGCTTTTGAGTTTTCGACAAAGTATATTACTCTGGGGAAACAGTTTGCCATCAAGCTGCCAGGGTACAACCTCAATGTCGAGCGGTACTGTGGGTCCCAGCCGCTACGGTACACGTTGAAGAACAAGAAATCGGGCCAGGTATACGCAATGGTAGTGTTTGATCTCCAAACTGTTTGATATCGTCCATGGCCTTCGCTCTCTGCATTATTCTATCTCAGTACAAGTTATGATTAAACAGTTATATATTTTATCATTAACAGCCTTCTATTATCAATAACCTTCAGTGATCAATTACATATTATAATGCCTAGTCGCGATCTTTCTCTAATACCAGGTATACACCGACGGTAAATATCTAAGACCGTCGTTCTCTCCGCCCATTATTATCCAGTACAAGTTACTGTATCAAAGATTTGATATGTCATCCTTAACAAAGTTTTATTATCAACTAACTACATATTGTAATACCTGGTTGCAATCTTTTAGTCTATCGTATACACCGACAGTATCACCGGTACTAACCATCTACCAGCATATCCCCCTTCGGGCTAAGGAAATCCGGTTACCGGTATCACACTACAACCGTAAAACCAATAGCATACTGCCTAGTCCCCCTTAACCAGCATGTAGCAAACAAACCGAGGTTAATAACCGCAATCGAGGATGAAGCTCAAATTGAGGTTAACGTTAATCGCGATCGAAGATGATGAGCCGCACGCATGCATCTCGTTTCATAGATCTTTAAGTGGGAGAGATGGATCTATAGTACTGCGCGCGCAGGCACTATGGTGAAAAAAATTTTTGTTCACAACCGCGTGAAAATCAAGTTAACTAATCTACCGGATATCGTGTTGGTTATCGCCAGTGGCATATATATCGCCAAGCGACTTATTAGTTTTGATTAAAATCGCTTATCATGGCTGCAGGCGGAGCTGGTACCATCAGCGGCCGCGAGTTTGACAGTATAGAGGCCGAGCTCTCTGCTCTGCTCGGGGCCGCTGCCGCTTCTGCTGCTGACGACCAGCCAAAAGATACCCGTGACGCGACGACGGCCTATGAGGAGCCATCTTCGTCTTCGTTGGAGGGATTCGACGAGAATCTGTTTGCCAACGCTTTGGCCTTGGCCCTGAGCGAAACCCACGATGAGAAGGACGAGAGTAGCCCTCCTCCGCAGGGGTCTTCTTCGAGCCACGCGTCGAGAAACAATAATAGCAATAATCGAGCACCAGACAATGGAGATACGTTTGACGAGGAGGGCTTGGCTCAGTTGGAAATCCTGAACAATCTATTGTCGGGAAGCGTCGAGTCGGCCGGCGTAGTGAGCGAGGATCACGGCGATATTTGGTCCAAGATTAGCCAGATTACCTCTGATAACAATAGCCATGGCCCAGCGAGTGGGTCCAGTGCCGGAAATAAAGCCTCAACTACCAAGCCAGTTAGACCAAAAGCCAAATCGAGGGCGAAGTCGCGTCCAAAAGTGTCAAAATATGCTAACGTGGGCGACCCGACCTTCGCCCTTAACTCAAGATCAATTCAGCCTCCTCCACTGCAACATAGATTTCCCACAGCGACTGGAGCAGGGGCTTTGTCGGGGTCTATTATGGGTTCTCATAAGCCTGTATCCAAACCACGACAGTCGACCTCGGCGCCCGCTACTTCTAATGCCGGAACTCCTTCGACTACTACTACTACTGTTGCTGCTGCTAGTAGTGGAAGTAGTAGTGGTAGCAGCTCTAACAATTCCAAGCCTGAAGGAGATGAGTATGACCTTCATACGGCGTTGTCTAAATTTTTGGACTCTGCAGACGCGGATATGACGAAACTGGGGGTCTCGACAAGCACACCGGACACTTCCTCATTTGAACAACAAACTGCAGCTCTGTTACAAGGGTTCCTGGAGAGTAGCGACTTTGATTTTGGAGGAGAGGGTAGTTCCAACAACAATGACAGAGGTGTAACCAAGCCGAGTAGTAGTAAGTCCGACTTTGCTCACCTCTCCTCGACATTCGGCGCCCTCAGTGAGGCCAGCAGTAGTACACCAAAGCCCAAGCCAAAGAAAACTGCCGCGACTAAAGGCAAGGCGGTGAAATCTAAGTCTACGCCTCGAATTACGGCGGCTAACGCAAGCCCGGCAAATAACCCATTGCTCCAGGAACTGAGAGCTCAGCAGAATCGAGCGAACCAGACAGGCAGTGGGAACTATTCAACTCAGCCGTTGTCAGCGAGATATGCAACGGTGCCTGGCGTAAGGCACCCACCGCTCCCTGTGCCAGCGCCGTTACCTACAAAAGCGGGCCAGAAGCCCAAGAAGATCAAGAGCGCAACAGCAAAGGCTAAAGCTAAACCAAAATCGCCAGTCCAGCTACCCGGTTCTTCTCCTAGCTCTTCTACAACTGCTTCTCCGACTCCACTATCCAATCAAGCAAGTACTCCAGCTAGTGCTACCACGACTAGTGTTGCACCCTCACAAGATGCTACCAAGTCTCTGAGCTCTTTATCTATAGTATATGGGTCGTCACCGTCAAATGTTGAGCGACCCAAGGCGCCAACTCCGCCGATCGCCCGTCCATCGTCGTCTCAATCACTAGTCCACGACCAAAGTGCCAATCGTGCTTCCACCACCGCCACCGCAACTCCAAGAAGCGCTCCAGCGACCCCGAAAATGACCCCTGTTTCGTATACCAAGCCACGGAGCACGATACAGCAGTCCTATTCTTTACAGTCAGGTGCCACCTCATCGTACCTTCAGGACCCTTCAATTGGCACTAGCGCTTCTAATCTGGGGCAATCTGGGTCGATATCGAAACCTACTATTCCGTCACAGCAGCAGATGCGGGCGTTCACAGCTCAGCCGCCTCCGCCGTCCAACCAGTTCGCATACACGTCCTCATTCTCCATCCAGGAAAAGCTTTCAAAGCCGTCTTCCTTCGCGCCTTCAGACCGATCTTCGGCGGTTTCTGCTCAGACTTCGCGACCCAAAACCGCTACTCCGCCCCAGTTACCGAGTCCGAGTCCGCTGCTAGCCCAGCAACAGCAACAGCAACAGCAAAAGCCGGAGAACCAAACGACAGCTAGACCTGTGACTAATACGGTAGCAGCCCCTTCCAAGAGCCACGAATCAAGTAGTGTGAGGAGTACTCCAAGTCCAGTACCGTCTGTTGTTGCTAGCGGAAAGCCAACTGGACCTGCTCCAACAGTGAATGCGAGTGCTAAACCTGTTAGTCCGGCAACCACCACAGGTCCTTCGGTGCATTCCCCCTCGCCTACGCCAACTCCTGCGCCACCAGCGAAGGTAGCAACAACCACGCCGAAGACCACACTCCCGACTTCGTCGTCTCCTACACCACCCTCGACGGCTACGGTGCCTGCTAGTAATGCTACGCCGCCAGCCACCAGCACGGTTAAGAGACCCGCGACAGTTTCAGTGAGCACTTCTCCTCGGCCTGTTGTCGTTTCAACATTTAGAGGACGACCTTCGGCCAAGTCAAAGGCCACCCAAAAGGGCCCGACGTTGTCAATTGCCGAGACTTTGGCGCTTACTCGATCCAACATGCAGAAGACCAAAGACGCGGCGCCCAAGATCGACCCGATGCTCAATAGAAAGCCTGTGTTCTCGAGCTATTCGCCGCGTCCTTCGGCGGAGCCATACAGAGCCCCTGCGAACAACTATGTCTTTTCGACTGTGAAAAGTACGTTATATTCCTCAATATTTATGATGGCATCAACTAACGTTTGAAATTTTTAGCTACTACTGCCCCAAGACCGCTTGGAAATAGCCAGTCTTCCCAGAGTACGACCGATGTAGAAGACGATCCAAGTCTGGCTGCTGCCATGCAGCTCGTGAAGGAAGCGTTTGGGTCTGCGGCCCAAGAGAGTGAGCTCAATGACGAGCTCAGCGCCGAGACGATGGACGCTCTTCAGGAGGCGCTCCAAGCACTGGGTAAACAGTTTGAAGAAGAGAGTAAGAGCGGCGCTCCTCAGACCAAGGCATCTCGTGTCATGGCGAGAGTTCGCCGGTTCAGGAGTATCAACATGAACACTCCAGAAGAACGGGAGAGGATTCGAATGGAAAACCGGGAGCGGAAAAAGCGATGGAGAACGTTCAACGCGGACCGAAACAAGGATAACGACCTGAGGGTCCGAGTGCACAAGCGGGCTCACAAGCTGTTTGGTACTGAACCGAGCGAAAAGAAGACGGAGTGGATAGAGGCGGAGATTAAGAAGCGGCGTGCACGAAGAATCCAGAAGGAGAAGACGACCGAGCGGTACCAGTTGAACCAGAATGCCAATCCCGCGGCGGCGGCAGCAGCCAACTCGGCTGCTACAGTCCAGGCTGCTTCCACAGCGCGAGCAGCTGTTGCAGCGGTCACCTCAGTTGCTCCGCTGTCTTCTCAGCCTCCTCTGTCGACCACTATCCGCCCTGGAATTATTACTGAGGAGGAGGAAGATGAAGTGAAGGATGACGTTCGAATTTTGCTTGAAAACCTTACCAGAAACGACGTGGATATCAGCGGCGCGCTCTCTATTCTGGCAAAGGATTCTACGTTGCTGAAGAACATTTCTGAAATCTTTGGCGATGACAATGAAGGAGCTATCGCCAGTGGTAGTGCGAGGAGAAGTGCGAGTGAGGCATTTGGAGAGGATGGGAGTACCAACAAGAGGTCTCAGCATGCTAGAGGGTCTGTTTCTTTCCGAGTGCAAAGCTACAAGCCGTCGTTGCCAGTGGTATCACCGACTCAACATTCGGCTTCATCAGTTCAGGTTTCTTCTCCTCGGGGAGGAGAAGCTGCTTCACCAATGGAAGTATCTGCGTTCTCTCCAACACCTCCGGCAAGTACATCTCAGGAGTCGTCTGACCAGGAGGACAATGAGATTCACGAGCTGGCTGGGCTTTTGTCCCAGGCGGTTGAGATTCTCAACACTGAAACGTGTACGACCGAACTCTCTGTTTTGGCAGGAATCCCTCGTCGGCCACCTGCTTTTAGAACTCCGGCTCCAATTTCTACGGTGGTTGACTCTTCCCCGTCGACAAATGAGATCTTATCGGCTGCTAAAGTACGGCATACTCTCACCAGTCGGTCATTTGCACCGCCGCCTCTTTCGTCTGGCGGAGGAATTACCAAGAGGGCTGCCCCATCGAATTCCCCTCTTTCGACCGTGCGCGAGAAGCTGGCTGCTGTGTCCCCAAACAGTCCGCTATCGTTTGCGTCGCCAAAGCCACCGCAATATTATACACCAAAGAGGCCAATAACCATCGCCCCGCCTTTCACGGCCAGGAGAATCTCGGAGGAGAAGCGAGTCAAGAGTCTTGGTTTCCCTCCTCCGCTTACTGGCCTAGCGCAGGCTCTAAAACGATGATTACGATGATGATGATTCATGATTATTTATTTTGTACTGTTTTTGTTATTGTTATGTCAGTATTTATTAATGAACTAGATGGTAATTCCATGGAGCTCTAATTTATTATACCATGAAGTGTCAAATAAATAGGGGGGTGTACCATGACGGATCAAGCCACTGTATAAATAAGGAGATGTACCACGCTGACTAGGGACCAGCCCAATTTTTGGTAATAGTCTCGCTACTACCATCATTTGCGCCATCATCTTCATCGTCGTCATCCCCTTCATGCCCACTATTCTTGTCACTATCACGTTCGATCACCCCGGGTGCGCTAGACACTACTAACTGAATGCCCTCCTCCAATGCTTCAAGCTCATGCGTTATGGCTACGGTAAGCAGTGACCACCTATTCTTCTCGGCGATCCGCAAGTGCTTTCTCAGCTTCTCTACCGCCGAAGAAAGTAACTCGTATACATGCTTGGAATCAATCACACCCGGTCGAGATCCCAAAGAGGACATAGATGCTGAAAGAGACCCTTCTAACGATTTTTCCAGATCGCCAATAAGCATGCACACATCTCTCCACACTACAATCCCGTCTTTCAGGGCCGTAATCTCCTTATTAGCCACATCCTGCTCCTCTGAAAACGCCTCCGCTTCGCGAGAGTACCGCTCCACCTCCTCGCCTGTCGGCACAGCCGGTTCAAGCTCAGCCACTTCGTGGCGGTATGACGACGATCTCGACATCATAGTGGACTTCAGTTCGTGGATCTCGGACTCGTTCTTCTGCTTCTTGCTGTACAGCTGCTTCAATTTGAACTGCAATTCGGCAATTTCGTCGTTGATGCCTGTTTGCTCTTTCTCCAAGTCGCGAATCCTTGATGCCAAGTCGGAATCTGTCTCTATTTGCGCGATATGGCCCTGGAGCTCGGCAATCTTGTCTTGGATGACCTTCGTGCGCTCCAACCAGGCGCGTCGGCCCGACATCTCCGCCTGGTATAGCTCCGCGAGCGCAGTTTCGGTCTCCAGCAGCTCGGACATGGTTTTATCAATGCCCTGACGCGCCGTCACGATCCACCGCCCTTTCTTCTCGCTCAGGCCATCCCACTGCCGGTCCAACAGTTCCTGCAGTCGACGCGACAGGGACTCCTTGTGGTTGACCAAGTAGTTTACCGGAGAGCTATTATGGCCATTGTGGGTCGTTGCAGAAGGGCTCGTATTGAACAGGCTTAGTGCGGACCCAAACAGGCCACTAGCGGTTCCGGATGTTACCTTTTGCTTGCCTTTTTCGTGGTCTCTGTTGACCCACAGGGAGTCGCTCACTTCCCCAGAGTCAATGCTACTGCTGCTACTATTACTGCTCTCAACCACCGGAGTTCTTCGTCTCTCGAGCGATCCCTGGATCATTGTTGGAGACGTTCATGAACGGTGAGTGGGTTCGGCCATCATGTCATATGCGGGGAGTTTTCTTCCCCCTTGCTGGCCCTTGCATGCGGCTGATCGGTACTTTAGACCAGCGGGCACGTCACGATGCCATTATTATATCTTCGACAGGGATTTGTACATATGCTGTGATTAGCTACAAACGAGAGCTACAATCCCTCCGCGTAGCGGAGCCCCAGGGGGGTCTGGGGGGACTGGTCCCCCCAGTGTCGCTATGGTTTCTTGGGGGACCAGTCCCCCAAACCCCCTGAGGCTCCGCTTCGCGGAGGATGGGTGGACGGGATAAGTGATTTGGAAGAACATATAAAATCTGTGATAAACGGACATAGATAATCTGGTGAAATTGGACTGGTTCTGCCAGATAGTAGACCAGTATTCAGATCATGGTTTGCAACTAGCTCAATTTGAAGAAAGAGTATCCGTAAGCAAGTGTTGCCCGGCAACTCAAAGGAGCGGATTTTAAATGTCCTTCGAGTTATTACGCGTAGACTACTAGACCACGTGTGGAAGGCTCAGCTCCAAAAAGTCTGATCAAATATAGCTGTTCAAATAAAAGGCATCATTATTGCATTCTCTCATAAGCAAAACTAAAAAAATAATTAATCAAAAGTCGTATCTATAATTCTATATCCAAGAAACTCTGGTCCTTGAATATTTTTAAGCCTCCTGGTGCTCAACGACACGCTTGTCCTCGAACTCTGGAGCCGCACCAGCGCCTGGAACAGCCTTAATATCAGAGATAGATGGCTGTCGTGGCACGAAGGAAGCAGATCGCCAAGCTGGAATCTTCTCCTCCCAGATCTGGTTGATCTCTTCAAGCGACTTGCCCTTGGTCTCTGGGAAGAGGAAGAAGACGTGGAAGAACATAACAACGCAGAAGACACCGAAGATGATGTAGGTCTTCCAGGTAATGTTGGTGAAGGCAGATGGGACAAACATGGCCAGAGCAAAGTTGAAGGCCCAGTTAGCAGCACCGCAGAAAGCAGAACCAAGAGCTCGCTGCTTGAGTGGGAAGATCTCGGAGCAGTAAAGCCAGATACCTGGACCCCAGGTTGGAGCGAAGGAAGCAACGAACAAGTAAGAGCAGGCAATGACAGCCTTGGATGCAGCAGCGTTCTCCTTTGGAATCAAGATTCTGATGGAGGTGTTACCACCAACAGAGTCGACTGGAATGCTGTAAGTAGCCAAAATACCAGCGGTAGCGAAGAGCCAGATCATCATGAAGACACAGCCAACAAGCAGCAATGGTCGTCGACCCCAGGAATCGATCCACAGCAGGGCTGGGACGGTCATAGCAGTGTTGATGATGTACTGGATGGCAGATGGGATAAGGTTGGTGTCACCCTGGAAGCCGGCCATAGTGAAAATGTACACAATGTAGTACATCATAACGTTCATACCGCAAAGCTGCTGCCAGACCTGGGCCCAGAAACCAACCATGGTTCGGTTGATAGAATCCTTCTTGAACAAGTCAAAGATGGTGACATCGGCAGACTCTCGGTCGATTCGGACCTGCTCCTTAATCTCCTCAACCTCAATGAGGACCTGTGGGTGGTTGACATCGCCGCCACCCTGAACGTTGGCAATGATGGTGATAGCCTCCTCCCATCGGTCCTTGTTACCGAGCCATCGTGGAGACTCTGGCAGGATGAGGGTGCCGAGACCCAGCAAGAAGCCTGGAATCATCTGGATACCCCAGGCAAGTCGGAAGGAAGCGGTGCTCTTAATGAAGGAGCAGCCATAGGTAATGAAGAACATAATCAGAATACCCCAGGTCACAGCCCACTGGAACAGACCGACCAGTCGACCTCGAATGTTAGCTGGTGAAAGCTCAGCAACGTATACAGGAACCTGGGTGGAAGCGAAACCAATGGCAACACCGGAAACAACTCGGCCAACAATAAGCTGGGCCTGGTCTCGGGAAGAGCACTGGATAGCAGCACCAACCATCCAAACGAAGGAAGCGATCTGGATGGTTGGCTTTCGGCCAAGTCTATCAGAAAGGTAACCAGCACCAAGACAGCCGAGCAGGGAACCACCAGGCATAGCAGCAGTAATACCACCCTGGGTAAGCGAGTCAGGGTAGTTGAAGAATTCACGGTAAGCATCCTGGCCGATGAGACCGGAGACAGAAGAAATATCGAAACCAAACAGCATACCACCAATCGTGGCAATGAATGCCACGACGTATGGGTTGTAAACAGTATACATATTTATATGTATATTATATTAAAATGTCGAGTTGAAAACTGTTGAAAACAAACAACTATTCGAGGGGGAGTTAAACGGTTTAAATATTGCAAAAAAAAGCCCTCGAGCACTCCGGAGCTATAGAAAACTGCCCCACTTCTCAGCGTTTCTCCGGGTTACAAGACTGTTTAATTTGCTTTTTCTGCCGGATTTTTTTTCCACCCCCGCTTTGCATATTATTTTCACGCCTTAAAAGCAACTCTACTTGCCTGTTTAGGCAGTAAAGTGCCCCGCGTTTCAATATCCCCCACTTTGTTTTTCCGAGAGCCGTTGGAGGCGGCCGCCACAACATGTTGCATGTATCTGTAATAGGATGCTTGATCGGCCACGGCACCCCTCCTCCTCATCAGGTGCCCCTCCATGTCATCGGATGGAGATATCAAGGAAATGTATGCCGAGAGATGCCCTGTGATGTACTCCAAATTTTTTGCGGACTTAAAACTGAAAGTTTTATATCTGGTCTAGTACCTCAGCAGTCACTTTTTAAAAAAAAAATTCGAAGTTGAAGCCACATATACGGCCCAATATACCCGGATTTACGCCGCTACATTACGTATGCTCTGATGTCACAGCCCCGGCCAACTGGAAGAAAAGGAAAAAAGATTTTCTCGCGCGGGGCACCATGGAGGGGGCCCGCCTACATCTAAGACAAATGTTTCAAGCGCGGGCCGGCCATTTGGCTCGATGTCGTGGAAAAAGCCTCGAAATGTCCCCTACCCGCTATGCCCGGCACTCGCCCCGGATCAATGTAGTCGCTCCCCGGCTTACTGATCAAGGAGGTGGGGGGGATGGAATTAATGGGGTTCTGCGAAAGGTAAGGCATGTTTCAAAGGAAGAATTTTCCCTGTGCTCCCTTTTTTTCTCTCAGCCAAGGTGGAGGAACCAAACGATGTGACGTGCCCCTCATTAGACATTTCGGATTAACTAAGGTACCCAGGATGAGGAGACAGCAACTCCTTGCCAAACAAGGGCGTTCGACGGTCGACGATCAGACTATGTTCGAGATAAGCTATGACGATCCAAACGGTTGCAACCCTTCCATGGGAGGGGCCGGCTTGGTAAAGTTCTACTAATGATTTACTGCCGAGTCATGATTTATTGCTGACGTTGTAATAATTACGTATGTAATCCGGGGGCTAGCCGGGGTAACTCCGAACTCTCTCTTCTCCTTCTGTGTCTTTTTTTCTGGTGGAGGCGGTTAGCGACGGAACTCAGGAGTTGCTTTGCTTTACCTGTGCATACAGTGGTGCCACTGGACCAGAAGGAAGACGCGGGAAGAAGACATCTGGAAAAAAAAACGAGCCTTCTCCAGACCCCGAAATTCCCCAGAACCCCGTTTTGTCTCTTGCTTAAATCAGGTCTTTATAGGCCCCCATTCAGGTCATTATAGAGACATTGAGGTCATAATAGAGACATGCTGTAATCATTCTCCACCACTCGTTTTTCCTCAGAACCCCGTTCTGACCCCTCGATAAGCACAGGGAACTTAAAACAGGTCATTACAGAGACAAACTAATCATATCAGTCGATAAATACGAGCACCCCTTAGTATTACGAGTGGGGCAAATTTAACCGGTTGTCTTTTAATGACCTCATTGCTTCTACTGTGAGCTGAGAAAGAAATTTGGCATGTTAGCGTGTTAGTAGTTAGTCGTACAGTCATTGAGTCGCACATTCGAGGCACACCCCCAATGGAAAAATTATTAAAAGCGGTGGTACTCCCTGTTGGCAGGATCTGTCCAGGGCAGGGAGGTCAGGCCACTGGTGGCGACGGCCTTCACGTCTGATATGGACGGCTGGTGGGGCACGAAGGAGCTGGACCTCCACGCCGGAATACGCTCGTCCCATATTTGCGTTATTTCCTCGAGAGACTTGCCTTTTGTTTCGGGGAACATTAAAAATACGTGGATGAACATGGCGATACAGAAGCAGCCAAATATAATGTATGTCTTCCACGTAATGTTGTGGAACGCTGATGGCACAAACATGGCCAGCGCGAAATTGAATATCCAGTTGGCCGACCCACAGAGACCGTTGGCTATGGCACGCTGCTTCAGTGGAAAGATCTCGGAGCAGTAAATCCAGATTCCAGGACCCCACGTCGGCGCAAACGACGCAACAAACAGATACGATAGCGCGATGATTGCCTTGGAAGCAGACTTGTTCGAATCAGGGATAAGGATCGTGATATTGGAGTTGCCCGCCACGCTGTCCACAGGTACGCTGTACACCGCGAGGATTCCCGCTACAGCAAACTGGAAGATCATCATGAGGGCAGCACCGAGTAACAGGAGCTTGCGACGGCCCCATCTGTCAATCCACAGCAGAGCTGGGATGGTCATGATGACGTTGATTACGTACTGGATAGCAGACGGGATGAGGTTGGTGTTACCCTCGAATCCTGCCATCATAAAAATGTACACAACGTAGTACATCATGATGTTGATTCCACAGAGCTGCTGCCATATCTGGCCCCACACCCCGACCATAGTCCTCCGGATTGAATCGCGCCTAAACAGGTCAATGAAGCGCACGTCGCGGCTCTGGCGGTCAACTCTGACCTGCTCTTTGATTTCCTCAAGCTCGATGAGCACATCGGGAGAGTTGGCGTCTCCGCCTGTCTGCACCAACGCGACGATTTCGATGGCCTCCTCCCACTGGTCGTGAGCGGCGAGCCATCGCGGCGACTCGGTCAACAGAGTCATTCCCAGCAGAAGAAGCACTCCCGGTACTATCTGGAGACCCCATGCAAGCCGGAATGATGCGTCGCTGTCGATAAACGAGCAACCGTACCCAATGAAGAACATGATCATGATGCCCCAAGTGATGGCCCACTGGAAAATACCGACCAGTCGGCCACGGATCTGCTTCGGCGACATTTCGGCAATGTAAACGGGCACCTGGGACGATGCAAACCCAATGGCTACACCAGAAATGATTCGCCCTACAATGAGCTGGGCCTTATTCCGTGAAGAGGCCTGAATAGCTGCGCCCACACACCAAACGATGGACGATATCTGGATGGTCGGCTTTCGCCCAAGCTTGTCGGACACGAATCCAGCCCCGAGAGACCCGACAAAGGAGCCGCCCGCCATAGAAGCCGTGATTCCGCCTTGCGCTATGGCGGACGGGTGGTTGAAATAGTTGACATATTGCTCCTGCGATATAAAGGAGGATACTGACGAGATGTCGAATCCAAACAGCATCCCACCCAAGGTGGCAATACTCGCCACGAGGTACGGATTGTACACTCGAAACGCTGGAAAGGACCACGTCATAAATGTTCGCCTTCGTGAGTAGTTTTTTTTCTATAGATATACAAACGAGTAGGCAGGGAGGGAGGTCGTTCAAAAAAACCGGTGGAGAATGAAATAATTTACTGCCACGGGTTCTAGACCCTCCCTCTTCCAGCGGCATGTGCGCAGAAATAAAGACCTTGGCAGACACTGTGATACACATTTATGGGGGAGGTTTACGTATAGTGCCTACACAAGCAGGGAGCCTTTCCAAGCAAGGGAAATTAGACCAAAGATCACTCAAAATGTAGAACAGAGTGCGTGTACAAACAGCAATACAGCTGACCCACCGGCGTGTGTAATTTATAGCCTGTAGCCTTCGCTAGTTACCCTGCTAACCGGGGGGCTGGCCTTAGCGTAAACGAATCTGTTTCAATACCCATCTTACAGGGGGGGGGGGATCTGAGGAGGACGTTAGAAGTCAGGCTTGGCTGGGGTACATGCGCGGCATCAACGTACGTGCCCGTTAGGTTGGATTGTGCATACCGTTACAACGGCTACGCCCACCCGGCGCGTCTTCGGACATATCTCCCATACGATCTCACAAGGCTGCTACAATACGACCTACTACCTCTCGCACTAATACTATATAAAAATCTTTGTGATTCCTGCTTTTTATTTTTACGCAATATACCTATTTGGAATAGTCATTTGGTAGCCGGCTTAGGCCTGTCGTTATTATTAATTCGGTTTGGAACATTTGCGACACTGCCATATGACCGATATCCGCTCCAGGCGCGCGCAGCTGCCGTTGAGACATATTAGCACGTGATCGTTAATGATGTCCAGATTAATTCTGGCTGGCCGGCCATGCTTGCGTGGAGTCCGAATACCCCTGATCTACCTGTACGATGTATCGGTAGTGTACTACCGGATCCACGTTCAAGTCGATCGATATCCTGGAGAAACTATTGGAAAGTAATATATAATTGATTATTTATTATTACTATTACTATTCTCCAAAAAAAATATCGAGATAAGGCAAACGACAAAAAAAAAAGAAAGAAAATGAATTGAGTGACAAAGAGAGAGAGATGATTAGACCTGACTAGCTACGTCGTTGACCTCCTTCTCGTTAAGAGAACCAGCAGCCTGGACCGCCTTGACATCAGAGATGGATGGCTGTCGCGGAACGAATGAAGCAGATCGCCAAGCCGGGATCTTCTCCTCCCAGATCTGGTCGATCTCCTCAAGCGTCTTGCCCTTGGTCTCCGGGAAGAGCAGGAAGACATGGATGACCATGCAGAAGCAGAAGACACCGAAAATGATGTAGGTCTTCCAGGTGATGTTCTGGAAAGCAGTCGGCACGAACATAGCCAGGGCGAAGTTGAAGGCCCAGTTGGCGGCACCCGTAAGACCGTTGGCAATGGCTCGCTGCTTCATTGGGAAAATCTCCGAGCAGTAAATCCACATACCTGGACCCCAGGTTGGAGCAAAGGAGGCGACGAACAGGTAGGCGCAAGCAATGACACCCTTAGATGCAGAGGAGTGCTCCTGTGGAATCATGAGGGTGATGTTTGGATTATCAGCATTGATACCATTTGGCATGTGCACGCCGTAGGTGGCCAGCAAACCAGCAGCGCAGAAGCACCAGATCATCATGAGCACGCCACCAACCAAGAAGACTGGTCGTCGTCCCCAACTGTCGATCCACAGCAAAGCCGGGACGGTCATAAGCATGTTAAGGACGTACTGAATGGCAGACGGAACAAGAGCAAGGTTACCTTCGAAACCGGCCATTTGGAAAATGTACACAATGTAGTACATGATGACGTTCATGCCACAAAGCTGCTGCCAGATCTGTCCCCAAACACCGACCATGGTTCTGTTGATAGAATCCTTTCGGAATAGATCCAGGAGGGTAAGGCTCTTGGCCTCCCGCTCAATTCGAATGACCTCCTTGATCTCCTCGACCTCAATAAGAACATCTGGGTGGTTGGCATCACCCTTGGCCTGGACATTGGCAATGATCTCAATGGCCTCCTCCCATCGGTCGTGGGCGGCGAGCCATCGTGGAGACTCGGACAGGAAGAGCATACCCAAGCACAGAAGAGCTCCTGGCACGATCTGGAGACCCCAAGCAAGCCGGAAAGAGCCAACACCATTAATGAAGGAGCAGCCATAGCCGATGAAGAACATGATCATGATACCCCAGGTGATAGCCCACTGGAAGATACCGACCAATCGACCTCGAATGTTCTTTGGAGACATCTCCGCAATGTAGACTGGAACCTGGGTAGAGGCGAGACCAATGGCGAGACCGGAAATCACTCGGCCAACAATAAGCTGAGCCTGGTTCTGGGCAGAGGACTGAATGGCAGCACCAACCATCCAAATAACAGAGGAGATCTGGATGGTGGGCTTTCGACCCAACTTATCAGAGATGAAACCGGCAAAGAAGGAGGCAAGCAGGGAACCACCGGCCATGGACGCGGTAATGCCGCCCTGAGCAAGGGAGGATGGGTGGTGGAAATAGTTCCTATAGTGTTCCTGGCCCACAAACGAGGATACGGAAGAGATATCGAAACCGAACATCATACCTCCAATGGTGGCGATGAACGCCACGATATACGGATTGTAAATTCGAAGCATTGATAACGCAGCTTTCAAGCCGATTTTCTTCGATGCAAAACGGAATGGCAAGGTGTATTTATACGCATACCACCTCTATGGCTATTCAATTGAATAAGGGCAGATTTCTTTTGCGGCCCTTGGATTTTTGGTATAAAATTAACCATTTGCAGTGCTTTTTTCTTAATTGCTGCCGACGGCAGTACCTCGTGTTATTCGAAGGACGCCGTACAGAACGGTTGAAGGGCATTGCTTTTTGAGTCGCCGTTTTTTCTATGGAATTCAGGACTTACCCCGCCAAGCATATCTAACTGTATGGTACATGAATGAGCCGAAAGTACGAGAAAGACACACGACCTTCCTGCATCTACAGAATCAAGGAGAGGCGGGGGTGAAGATTTATGTTCGTTTCTACACACAGATTCGCCAGTGCCCACCAATGCCCCGCCAATGTCCGCCAATTCTCCAACCGCAATTGCAGTAATTGAAGGATGTCTATCTGATCAAAGTACATGAACTTTCACACGCGGCACATTGCGCATCCATTAAGTCGATCTGCCAATTGTTCGACCAATCACTCTGTACAAACACATGTACACTATACATGTCCATGAGGTCGTATTTGGGCCGTATTTTTGGTGTCTAAAATCGCCATACGCCGTCAAATACCGTCCAAGACCCTCCATCCATCCAACCAGCTTGGACTTTGGTACTTCTCTTCAAAGTGGGGGTGAAGGGAGGGGCCAATTGAGACCCAGCAACTTCAACCGGTCCTGCATGCTCCAAGCGGTACAAGAAAAAAAAAATAGGGGGGAGGGAAAATACGCCCCACATGTCTCAAGAGACTTTTATGGAGCCATCAATTGACCCCTTACTGAACGTCAGGGCACATGTCCACACACACTTCCATTCTGCGAAGAAGAAGAGGGCTATCCCCGAGCAATGGGATGGCATACCCCGCGGCCGAGGAAAATGTAAGTACCCCAGACTAGCTAAACCGTTCAATTGCGGCAAACTATCGGTAGAGACGCGGGGAAGAGTGGCTTACCTCTTGTCACCTTCCAGCATGACTACGCTAGTAGTCGACATCTGAAGCAGGCAAAACAAGGCTTCATTTGCAACTTCGGGCCAACGATCGTACGGCTTTCGGATATAAAAAATGGCGCATTGGGCATTATTGCCAGTCATGCATAACTGCCAATGTGCTCTACGTAATAAAAAGTCTGTCGATCATGTAACGCTGGATGTATTGTAGGCGCACCGCAAATGGCCAGCTGGTGACAATCAGACATAGCGCCAAGTGAGATGCCGAGGCAGCATTCGTTTTCTCGGAGAACTCGTACATCCTTCCAACGGTTTCTGACTAAAATGGCAGGCGGTTTGTCCGATCAGTCGATAGGGGTTAATTGCGAAACAAACGTCCGTCATCTGTCTCAGAGGTTGCAAAAGAGCTACCTTTTTTCAACATGGTTCTCCACTAAGATACGCGCGAAAAAAAAGGCCAAAACCCATTTGCTTAGAAATGCAATCCAGCTTACATATGAGGGCACGAAGCAGCATGGAATGCCGACTTGCGCTGTTTCTTTTTGCCGTTCTTGTTTCATTTAGAAAATTTCTTCCTTTAAGGGGTAGCTGCACAGTGAGGGGTAAGTAAGATCTGACCCAGTGTGCCTTATTCAGTGAAATCCCAGTGTACATCTCTGCGCCATAATTACTACACTTGTATACTCAACTCTCGTATAACAATTACGTAAAGTTTACTTACCATATATGTACTATCGGTACTTGCAGGCAATTCTGCATTGCCCGCTAATATTGCCGATTTCTCAGCTCATTACTCCGGCCAATCTTTTGTTTCCTCATATTCCAGGAACCATATAATTTCAGAGATTGAACCAACAAGAGAGAGCCCTTTGTGGATCGATTGTTTATGTAGCGTCTATCAACTTTTTTGTCTTTTCATCACGACAATGTATGTTGGTCTATTATGGCAAATCTCACTGGAAGGACAGGAAGGCTTTAGAGTAGAGTATATGCTGGTGGGTGACGTAGTGCAACGCCATGCCCGCGGCCCGTAACGGAAGGTGGGGGGAGGGGGTTCTCCGGATTAATTGTAAATGCGTTGCATAAGGGGCGGGTGCATGCTCATAATGCACCTTCCCCACCTATCCCTCCATGCCCCTCTTTTGTCAATATTAACAGTTTGGAATACAGTATCATCTGGGATTCATGTAGAGCATTCGCCACTCCTGTAGTCATATGTACGAATTCAACACACACTTACACAATACCCAACATGTACGAAGACCGTTTGATCTTTTGGATTTGAGACACTGATCGTTAAAGGTCCGAGATCGCAGAATGTTCGGTTCCAGTACCCTCGATCCGCTCTCGTCTACCGCATCTCTACGACAAGGTGGGGCATTGGCTTCGACTTCACCGTTCCCCGCAATGTTCTTTCATAATGTTCGACCAGGTGGAGATTTTTAGGTCCATTTGAAACACAAACTATAACTGTATTGTTGATACCGGGTAGTCAATTACAATGCGGCCTAAAAGCATTCGACAGGTTGTAATACGATTACATAAAGCTCATAAGGATGCAACAATATTTTGTCATATTCTATAGGTGGAGTTCGTATTTTCATAGAATAATGTGTTTCCTACTTCCACTGATCAAAATAAGCATTCACGTATGCTATCATTTGTCTAAGTCCATCCCGCAGCGCTGTGTCATTCTGCTCCACCTGACCACTAATACTGGCCTCAGAAAGTGCAACATCTTGGATGAGGGCAGTTAACATCAACGCAACGGAGTCAGCGCTTCGATCAAGGATGCTGCGGCCATCTCCTCCTCCACGGTAGTCGTACTGCTCCGTCTCACTGATAAGCTGTGCCCAATTACTGTTCATTGCATAAAAACGATCGAGAACATCGGGAGTTCTGAAGTAGGGGATCCTGTACACAATTTTATGTCCACTCTTGACCTGCATCCAATGGCTAAGCACCGAATCAGCAACCAATGGCTTTGCCGGAACACATTTGCTGCCGCTCTTTTGGCATTGGAAAAGCCCGCCCACTAGAGCCCCCGGTCTGTATATTGATAGCTGGCGGAGTGCGTATTTCTTTCGCCGCGCTAATTTCGTACAGGGTACATCGCTTTCGGATCGTTCCGTCAATACAGCCGGACAAACAGTGTGATTCCATGCGACATCCATTGAGGCTGCAATGGGGTACTCCAGTTCATATTCAACGGTTCCCCTCTTGCAATAAGTAATTATCATGCGATGCTGAACTTCTTTGCTACCCCTCGGATGATATTCCAGCTCCCGTTGTATCCGAACGCCTGTGTACGGCAGCCATGCAGCAGTCGCGGCGGGGTTGCAGGCTCTAGAACGTAGAACCTTGATCGTCGATAAAGAGAGACCCAATCTTGATTCCGCTGCCGATATCAATACCAGCGCGATCATGAGAGGTGCCACGAGCATTGTATATGCAATTGGGGAAAGATGGGTTATACCTTGTTTATGGTCGAGATTGAGTTAGCCATATATGTGTTGTCCCAGGATTTGCTCACACCCCAAAGGATGTTTGGGCATTGCCACTACTCACAATTATTCATCCTTTTATTGACGGCGAGGAGAATTGTGTCTCGATTTGATGACTGGCGGAGAGAAGGGAGCGTCCTGCTTCGAGTTCACTGCCAGTACACTAATAGCGGTAGGTAACGATTGCCATTAAGGTACATTATATTTGTCAATACCAGGTAACTAATAAATAGACAATGATACACAAGAATTGGTGATTTAACTGTTCATAAGAATTCTGCCACGGTTAGTAGTAACTGGCTGACCAGTTGAAGAAGCAGGAATGTACATTTACTTTATCCAGCCAAGGAGGAACTTTAGGTATTTGTAAACAAGAATAGCAATGGGGGGTCCGACTAAAAGTGTCGACAATGCAAGAAAAACTATCTGGCCAATGCTGGTCTGCTCTATGAGTCTTAGTGGTTGTCGTTCCAGGAGTTCCTCAGCGACGACAGTCACTTGCGCCTCCAGTCGGCTCAGCTGCTCTAACATTTCATGCTGGTTATGAAGGATCTTGTGGTTGTAATGGTATGTTGAGCCGACGCTTCCATTACTGGTGCTTGATCGAATTGATTCTCGAGCTTCAAGGGAATCTGATGACCCGCGAGCTGTTTGGTAATCTTCTACACCATCAAGCCAGCTCAACAGCGGCTCAGTCTCAGTTGGCACATTGCCAGGTCTATCGGTGGTCAGCTTCATTGAGCGAGACGACAATAAAATATATATATTCAATGGATTGTCCGCTGCTCTACACTATCTATATACCCCTATCATATACAAATTAAAGTAAAACCTCAGCCCCGTTTCACTGCCGAAGGCTAATATCGTCCCACCGGAGCCTAATGCTATTTTGACCCTTTCATGCAGTGTCTTCTGGTGTTGATCCGCGCGCTATTCCGATGCCTTCACAAAAAGGATCCACAGCACACAGGGCATGGTAGTCAAGCGCTGGTGCCAGAGGAAGCTAGAGGGCAAGAGGGTCTTTATAAGCTCCTCCTTTGACTTCGAGTCATGCAGCTACGAGGTCAAGGCGACCGATATAGACTCGTTGTGGAGCGAATCGCTTGACCTCGACGAGATACGCCAGCGCGGGACGCAAGTATGCCCGTTTCTCGTAAGCGAGCACAATAAGAGCATTAGAAGTGCCCAAAGTGCTCTACGAGAGATCCAAAAAGCACTCAAAGGCGAGATTAGTTTGGTCTCGAGAGATAATACCGGTGTCGATTTGGAACAAACCCAGGCCGATCCTTTTCGTACCCCAGACCCGCCATCTTCGCCAGTACAAACCCCGCCTTCCGACGAGCCGCAAGATCAACCAGGTGATGAGAGCGGATTGGATAGTGATTTGTTGAGACTGGCCGTGCAGCAGCCGATTGAGAACCTTGGAACTCTTAACTGGATATTCGAACTCAAAAAATGCAGTCCGGATGAGCGAACAGAAGTGATACTTGAACTTATCGATAGCGAAGTACTACAAACATATTACTTCCAGTCTGGTGCCGATGGATTAGAGAAAGAGCACTATAAGGATGAGCTTCAAAAAAAGAAGTTAATCGAGAACAAATTCGGTATTCAGATGGCTAAGGAGCTTAAGTTCTTTGACAATAAAAAGTACTGGACATCTTTCAAGGAGAAATTTCTTCAAGAAGAGCATCCCGAAACGGCGACGATTCTTTCTTCTCTTGAGGAATACTGGGATATCACTACTGCCAGCACGCATGACAATGAAAGCATCCAGAGCACTACAGAAACCCAATCTCAGGCATCTTCTTCACAGTACTCCTCTATTGAGCCGGTTACGCCTACCAAGAAACGGACATACAGCGACATGACATCGCAGCCGTCTCAGAGCACTATCAGTACATCAATTGTCTCTCCCAGTCGCAGGGCTAAACGAGTGCGCCAGGAATTGATGAGCAAGAAGAAGAAACCGCCAAGAAGAATATGATTGTCTTGATATATGAACTACTCCTTGAAATTGCTGATATAAGACTTTAATGCCTGGATGCTGGCCTTGACTTCGGCCTTGTCGTAAACCCCTTGGGAAAGGTTCAGCCACACTGCGCCCCAGGCGTCTACAATTTCGTGCAGTTGATCCTTCGTGCGGGCAATAGGAGGGCACATTTTGATGCAGGACAGAACTGCGCTGGGCAAAAGCTGGCCAAACACAGAAATCTTGAACCGTTTAAACAGCTCTAAAAGATCTTCAGTATTGCGGATGGAGTCAGGGTTGTACTTGAAATAGTTGAGTTCGAATGGCTCATACGCCTCGCGCATGTGGAAATCAACGCACGCCACGACCTGAGCAAACAGATATTCTTCCATGGACTCCGAAAGGGCACTCGCCGTCTTTGATGATTCAAACTCGCGAATAAATTCACTCAATTCCTTTCGCTTAATCGGCTTGGGTGGCGACTCGGGTTCAGGCTCAGGCTCAGGCTCGGGTTCTCGCCGCCGGGGAGTTGAATTGTCCGCGTGTATGCTATGTTCTAGCCCCACTGAAGGCGCATACACTACTGGCTCGGTTCTGGCATTGACAAAGTCCTCCATATCTATATCCATACTGTCGTCGACAATATCTGGTGGCGCTTCTTCCTGCACTTTAATTGGGGCCGGGGCAGGCTTGGACAGTCTTTGAGGCATAGTCACAGTTCTGATACTGTTTGGGTCGTTCTGTACTACTCTATCAAACTCCTCTTTGACCGTTTGCGCAATCTTGAGTGCTGTCATGTCCTTAGCGAAGCTCACAGTACGGATATCATGCACCAGAGCCTTTACGGCAAGGTTTCTGTCGTTAGTCAGGATCACTGTCAGCGCATTGCGGTATTTCTGAAAGAACAGGCAGCAGTCGAGGATCGAATCATCCCCACGAAGGTTTACGTTCTCGATCTCGGTCAACCTCTGGCCCACAACCGCTGGATCTCTTTTCGCCAGGCAGCTCTGGATCCAGCTAATGGCGTTTCTCGCCAACACGCCAATGCTAGTCTTCTCTTTAGTCACCCGGTCAGAAGTTTTGAGATGATCTAATTCCTGTAGCGTACAGAATGGAATTATAATATAATGGCCGTACTGGTCATGCAAATCCTTCAGCTCTTTTAAAAGCCTTAGATGAGAAATGATAAAGTTGGTATCTACGACGAGTATGGGTTTGAGATGTTCTTGCGATACTACAGCCGATCCCATGGCCCCTGTAGTGCTAATAGTACTACTACGAGATGCCTGGCCTGGTGAAACTGTATGGCGCCTGCTCTCATCCAACACAGTATTGATCTCGGAGAGCTGTGACGGATCTTCTACGTCCATCATCATGGCGTCTCCCATCTTTGGCACGCTGAACTACGCTGGTATCGTATTAAAGTCCTCTTCATACATCTGTAGATGATTTGGATCGCGATCACCCGCGCGCGGGTATCCCGCTTTGATTAATTATGTCCAAGTTGTTAATTGACTTCACATACGGGGCATCATGTATAATTTAAGGTATTTGATACTGAATACGTTGTAAGTCTAGAGCGGAAGCCCAGTGAAGAGGCTTATTTCCATCCTGAGACTCAATCAATCAATTTCAGGCAGTCGCTTTTCAACTGGGATCCCTCGATCGATAGCACCCCAGAGGGGGTCTGACCGGGTTTTCCGACGGTTCGCTATATACGGCGCCGCGGTCTTGTAATCGACCGCCGCAGCGGAGATGATACGGGGAAAAACATTGCCATCATGATATGATCTGCTTTGCTCTGCCATATGTGCTAGTTTTCACTTCTCACCTATACGTTCTGTTTCGCACTGTAGAAGAGCCGCACTCCATTATTTCCGCCGCGTTGGCGGTTGGGTCTGCATGCGCGCGCAAGCACGCAGAGCCGCCTCACGGACGTCAACGGACATAAACCCCTCCAGGATAATAAACTCAGAGACAAGGCCAGCCGGGCGCCCATAAGATTGGACCCCGATGGCTGGGGTCTCTCAATTATAAAAGGGGACTTAGAGTAACCACTTGTAGAGGAATAACAGTATACTTTATGAAGAATTGAGTGAATAAAAGAGATGTCACTTTCTGGAAAGACTGTAGTTATTGCTGGAGGTGTTAAGAACCTTGGTGCTCTGTGTGCCCGAGAACTCGCAGACCTTGGCTCTCCAAACCTTGTGCTCCACTACCACTCTGACAGCGATAAGTCCAAGGCTGACAAACTGGTTTCCGAGCTGTCGAGCAAGGGTTCCAAAGTTATTGCCGTCCAGGGTAACCTTGAGCATGTTTCTGAGATTACCAAGCTGTTTGATACTGCCATTAAGCAGTTTGGAGGTGTCGACATTGCAATTAATACTGTGGGAAAGGTTCTCAAGAAGCCAATTCTTGAGCTTAGTGAGGCCGAGTATGACCAGATGTTTGATGTCAACTCGAAGGTTGCCTTTTTCTTCATTAAGGAGGCTGGTGCTAAGCTCAACAAGAATGGCAGAATTGTGACCATTGTAACCTCCCTCCTTGCCGCTTACACCGGGTTGTATTCTCTTTACGCCGGATCCAAGGCGCCAGTTGAGCACTATACCCGGGCAGCCTCTAAGGAATTTGCTGATAAGAATATTTCTGTCGTCAATGTCGCACCTGGCCCTATGGACACTCCATTCTTTTATGGCCAGGAGACGCCAGAAGCTGTGGCCTTCCATAAGTCGCAGGCTCTCAAGGGTCAGCTAACTGACATCAAGGATATTGCACCAATTGTGCGATTCCTTGTTACTGAGGGCTGGTGGATCACTGGCCAGACTATCTTTGCCAACGGTGGTTATACTACTCGATAGGCTCTATTTATATATTTACTGAAATTATTTTTATGGGGTAAAAACCTGTTTTAAGTGAACCGTTCTCTGAGAGTTGTAATGCTGCAGGGTTTGCAGATCTATGTAGGTATCGCAGGTACAGGTACTGGTGCATTCAGGGGGAAGCTAGTCTTAACTCCATCGGCGATAAACCGAAAAGCAGCTACACGTCCCCGTAGCTTTCTATTAACTATTGCGTGACGTTAAACGTCAATATCACTACACTTGTACCAGGCTGATAAACAATCCTTGAATAAGTACGCACGCCATTATGTAGCTATCATTAAACCGAATAAACCGAATAAACCGAATAACTACACGAATAATTTGCCTTCATCCGAAGATATTCTAGATAATTAACAAATGATCTGGTAGCATAGAATTAAACGGTTATCAGCGTTTGTAGGCGCCAAGAGTTATTTTTCTCATTTTGGCTTCAATTTTCATATCGGCGTTCATTTTCAGCCGTGCAACCCTGCCGAAATTACGCGGTCACAGTGGCATATCTCAAATGGAAATCCTAGGTATACATACTATCGATATTAGAACGTATCTCCAAATGCAACCAATATATTACTGAAATATACACTAATCGGATAGTATTTGGTATCACTCATCAAGTTACGAATGCTATTCGTATTAATTTAAAGTTCACCTTTGTTGTACGCATACAGATCACTGTTGGTATCAAATGATATCCTTTCCCCTCCCCCCTTCACTCATTTTTCTTAAAAAAATTTTAAACCTCAACAGCCAGTTATAGAGCATTCGAAGATCCTTAGCAATCAGTCCTCATTCAGCTGATACAATCCCCACAAAACGGAATCACAAGAGAAATGGATAAGGGAATGTCGTATTTTCAACCGGTCCCACATTCAGTCCTGTTTTTTCACCCAAATCGGGTCTGCGGTTTGACCCAGATGAAAAAGCAACCCAATCTTCAATTCACGCGATTTTCTTCAAATACATCCAACGCCTATGCATAGAAAAGCCAGAGTACCAAAATTCGGGGTCACAAGTAGTAGCCACTACAGCACAGAGTAAATACGATAGTTACATATGCAGTTGAAAAGAGGAGATCTCTGAGGTAGGTAGGACTCAGATGAATCTTGCGAAGCGTGAAATTTTCGTCGTGCGGCTATCGGCGCGAAACAATGTCTCATCGACGTATGCGCGCGACGGACGAATCCTACCCATGCGGCGCCATTCGAGATTGAACCGTTGAGTATATAAAGGGCACACCAAGGAAAAAGTTTTTACTCTGCTAACTAGTTCGACAATACGAGAAAAAATGGGCTATCCATCTTCCCAGGCATCTAACGCCGTCATATACTTGACGTACGGAGCATTCCTCGTCATGGGATGCGCTGTAGCGTGGATCAAGCGAAAGAATAACTTCTTGAATAGTAACAAGACCCAAAAGGGTGGGTAACCAGTCTGGAGGGGGAGGGATTGTATGTTGATTTACTAACAGCTTATTCTAGCCATTCCTTTGGCGTTTAATTTTGTCGCTTCCGGTTAGTATCCGTTTTTTTTCAGATACTCAGGAGCGACATTATTTTCACCATTTTCAAAAGAACTTAGACGAAAAGTACTTTTGAGCAGTTACGACGGGTGCGGGTTGGAGCGAAGGCTCCTTCCGGCTGAGATTATACCGTTTGAACTCGAACAAGTTAGCACTTGCGTGAGAATAGTGTCTGCTCTTACCCCTTTCGTATCGTAGTATTTATTCGAAGGGGATGTTTGAAATTGCTAACTGATATGTTTTTTTTAGCTATGGGATGTGGTATCCTGACGACTTATCCACAGATTGCTACAGTTGCTGGCGTCCAGGGTCTGGTAGTCTATGCACTCAGCTCGTCCCTTCCGTTGATGCTTTTCGCATTCGTTGGTCCGTCTATTCGACGACGATGTCCTGAGGGATTTGTGTTGACAGAGTGGGTTCGACAGCGATATGGAATCATCACCCAGCTCTATTTGTCTTTCTTTACCATCGCGACCATGTTTTTGTACCTTGTTGCCGAGCTGAGTGCTATCCAGTTGGCTATTGAGGCTCTCACGGGACTTAATGCCCTTCCTGCCCTTATCATTGAGAGTGTGGTTACCACTATCTACACCGCGCTTGGCGGTTTCGCCACCTCTTTCTTCACTGATAACATCCAGGGAGCCATGGTAACGCTGCTTTTGATCGTCTGCACTATCTCAATGGGCGTATATGTTAAAATTGACCGTTCGCTCATTGAGTCGTCTGGTCTCACCAAGGCCTCTACCCTGGGTTGGCAGCTTATCTACATTTTGCCGGTCGCAATCGCTACTAATGACTGTTTCTTGTCTGGGTTCTGGCTGCGAACTTTTGCTTCGCGAAGCGATAGGGACTTGTACATTGGTACTACTATTGCGGTTGTTATCACGACTATCTTTTTGACTCTGGTGGGGTGCACCGGTCTTTTGGCTGCGTGGTCTGGTCTCTACCCCGGCCCTGATGATGTTGACGGATCTATGACCTTCTTTGTCGTCTTGCTGCAGATGCCTGCTTGGGTGGTTGGGTTTGTTATCGTGTTTACCGTGGCCCTCAGTACTGCTGCCTTTGACAGTCTGCAGTCGGCAATGGCTTCGACCATCTCCAATGACATTTTCCACAATAGGCTGCATGTCGTTTGGGTGCGAGTTATTGTTATTCTTATTCTGGCCCCATCTATCGTCGTTGCCCTCAAGGCTCCAAACATTCTTCAGATTTACCTCATTTCCGACTTGATTTCTGCAGCTGTGGTTCCAGTGCTCTTCCTGGGTCTCTCTGCGAAGTTCTACTGGGTGACTGGCTACGAAGTGATCGTATCTGGTCTCGGAGGTATCCTTTCTGTCTTCATTTTCGGCGCGGCCTACTATGGCGACGCATATAAGGGCGCTCAACTGATGATCTTGGAGGAAGGTCTGTATGTTGATGATTGGAGTGCTTTTGGCGCCTTTGTGGTTGCTCCATTTGGTGGTATCGTATTTGGTTTCGCAGCGTTTGTTATCAGGGTTGCGATCGAATACACTTACTCCAAGGTCAAGGGAACTCCATTCACTGCTCTCGAGAAGCCAGAGGCTCCACTGACTCCTTTCGCCGACAACGACGAGACGGGTGTTGTTGTTGAAGTTCAAACTCCAGTCACTGAGGCTGACATTGACTATCCTACCAAAAAGAACCAGCTAATTTAATGAGAACGACATTCATTTGTACATAGATAATCGTGGATTGCAAAATAATATAATAATAATTACCTCTGTTATGCTGAATTCAGGATTTTCGATCTACTATCAAACCGCCTAGCATTGATCATCAATGCAGATCGATGATAAACACTGTAGAATTATCGGCCGATGACATAAACTGAAATGAAATAAAGCGATATAGTTCATTTCAGCTTCGTATAATGAGACAAGCTACATTCCTATGATTTATATCTATTGAAAGCACTAAAAAAGATGAAATTGTTCATAATGGGGCAATTGACGCGATGAGCAGTACGGAAGGCGGTTTGATTTGGGGCTATGCTCGGCGATCCCGATGAATTTCAAGCGTCCCAAATACAAAAAAGGAGGCTGACGACAATCGATCACCACAAGCCAGATAGGGCGGTTGTCAATCGCCTTTATTTCATTATTAACTTGCCACCATTACTAAATCTCAGTGATTGGCATTGGCTATTTGGGACTTGAAATTCAATGGGACACTTGCGAATTTGGGGGGGTGAAAAATGTTCCATGAGAATCTCGATTCGGAAGATAATGCTAGTTTGATCTCGGTGGACCCGCAGACTGGGAACGGCAGAAACAGAAGCTCGAGCCTCATCAAGAGAAAACCTGTGGGTACGGCGCCGCATTTACCGAAGCTTAATCTCGACAATAGCTCGACAGAGAATCTCAGCAATGTCATGCAACAGGTGGGCTCGTCTGCCTCACGGAGGGTATCAGTTGGTCCAAGGGGTCCGAGACCGCCGCCTGGCAAAGGCCATGACTCTTCTAGCTCATCGAGCTCGACGATGACTCCTTCTCCTGAGTTTAGCGCATTTTTTGAGCCAAGTTATCGTCATGCCCCTGTTTCTCCTGGTGGCAGTCCGTATAAGAGCAGTAGCAAGCCCCATCCGTCCAACCGGAAGAAGGGACACAAGCATGGCATGTCGCTACAGCTTGACCAGCTGCCTCCAGTCCCTCCGATCAAGGATTTGTCATTGAGGGACAAGCTTGAGAAGGACGATGATGATGATGACTATGATGTAAAGAGAAGCCGACGGGTCACTTTGCAAGGGCCCATTGATAAAAGCCAGTACGAGGGACTGGATCCCATTGAAAACAAACAAAGATCTCGCGTGAGCCGAACGAAAGTGGAGCGTGGCGACCTGCCGCAAATTCCTACTCCTTCCCCGCCGCCGCCGCCGCTGCCTGTCCTTGCTCCGCCAGTTGCAATCACGACTGAGGATGAAGTCAGTATGATTCTTCCGGAGGAGATTGAAGTGCAGTCGTCTAAACAACGTCGCAACAACGCACGAAAGCCCGTGGGGAGCGCTCTCAGCGTAGCGACGGCCGATCTTACACTGCCAGAGTCTCCTACTCGCAGCAACCCTTATATCTCATCGAATCCAAACAGTCCGGCAAGGTCTCCTGTTGGGCACTATTCTCCTTACTCAAACTCTAGCAGCCCGGTTAGGTCTTCTGTTGGGCATTATTCTCCTTACTCAAATTCTGGCAGCCCAGTCAGAGACCCTACGGACCCTATTGATCTGCCTCCGCTACCTCCAAAAGACGTACAGTTTAAGCAGGCATCGCCAAAACAGCACAAGAAGAAGTCTAGTCGCACCAGCACGCAGTTTGTCGATTTCCCCGGCGTAAAAGGCGCAATTAAGAACAACCCATTAGTGCAAGCAGCACGAAACGCAGGTGCAAACATTATGGGAGACGTTGACAGCGATTTCAGTTCTTCAGACGATGACGACGACGATGAAAAATTTGAGCGAAATAACATTGCTACTGGCACAATTCGTGGTAGGAGAGTCAGCCCCCCGGTAAGTCATAGTGCTCTATCATCGGTGCAAGAGTCGGCAACAGCCGCTTCCTCGTCCTCCTCTTGCTCTGAGGCTGTCGAAGAAACGTCGATAAATTACTGGAAATACCACATTATGAAGTATTCCAAGGATATGTACATGACGACTAACCCGGACCACCGACATATCTCGCGACCCATGGCGCCAAGCTACTACATCGACACTGAACCCTCCTCTGAATCGAAAAATGCATTTACACTAACATTCAACAACCAGGACACTCATGAAGCATCCATCTCTGTCACTCGACAGGGTCGGCTCAACGGTACTACGGCGGCCGGTGGTGATTCCTTCTCGGTTAGTATCTCCTGCGGCGAGGTCCAGTCATGGAATGGCCAGTGCGTCCAGATCTCGAGCGAGCTGCACGTCTCCGGCCGCAAGAAGCCACTCAAGTGTAAGCAGTACAGTTTAATCGACCCCGCAGGCAAGGAGTGGATAGTCGGCAACCGGCCCGAGATTAAGCTACAAGAGGACGGCCGCTCCACTGTGCGTGTGGCCTCTTCAAAAGTATTCTTTTTCTCTAAAGGTACCTCTGGTCCGGACAGTGACACCATTCTGGCTGTGCTGCGACGGCGCAAGCCCAAGCGTAAGCGTGTATTAAAGGAAGGGCTCACCAAGCTTAAGCGGGAGGAAGAAACCGGGCACCTAGGGCACTCTCGCAAGTCAAGCACAGGCAATGTCATCCAAGCAGCGCCAGAAGAGGACGATGACGATCCCAGTCTCGAGAAAGTCGGGTGGCTTTATGTGCTCGATGTCCCCATCATTAAGAAGCCATGGGTCTGGGCTTTAGTCACTGGACTAACCGTTGCAGTAGTCTACAGCCATCGTCTAGATGACAAGGACAGATCATTCCACAGTAAGATTGTCAACTGGAAGCAAAAGGCCAAGGGCGTGCTACAAGATATGCAATAATAACCTCTACCTGGTACCTGGTAGTACTTTATTCTCACTGAACTAGATCATGCATTTTCTATTTCACATAACTAATTGTATAACTATGCATATATACAACTCTAAAGCGATACATCGAAGATTATCCAGCAGTTCGATGGGCCTCAGTTGCACTGCCTGTATGTTCCTGCATGAGCCATCGGAACAATTTGCAAAGACCGGGCGCGCGCCCAAATAATCTCTTTCAAACGTGCCTATATTTATCAACACACAACACAACACAAAACCCAGCGTGTACAACGGTATTAAACTACCCGAGATCGTATAGATTTGGTGATGAGAATGTACTCAGGACACTCGTTTTTGGTGGCTTTCTTGGTGGCGGTTTTGTTCCGTGTCGTTCGGGCCCAAGACAAGTCGGATTTGGAAGGAACGTGGACAACCAAGTCTAATGCAGTGCTAACGGGGCCAGTAAGTATTTTTTTTATTCGTTTAGTTTTGAGCAGTGCTAACGGTACCCAAAGGACTTCTATGACCCTGTAAATGAGCTGCTGATCGAGCCGGCTCTACCGGGTATCTCTCTTTCGTTCACTACGGATGGCTGGTTTGAAGAAGCCATTTATCAGGTTGTTCCGAACCCACAGCAGATTGACTGCCCATCTGCGGTCATGATCTTCCAACACGGGACGTATGAGCTGCTGAATAATGGCTCTCTCATTTTGAACCCAATTAAAGTGGATGGACGGCAGCTTTTGTCTGATCCGTGCAATGATGATGGCGTCAGTACTTATGACCGATACAACCAGACTGAGTTCTATCAGGGCTTCAATGTTGAGCTGGATGGCTACTGGGGTCGGTATAGACTGGATTTGTACAAGTTTGATGGATCCCCAATGGCCCCAATGTACCTCGCCTATAAGCCACCGCAAATGCTCCCTACTCAGACCATGAATCCAACCGAAAGTGGTGCCAAGTCTACTAGCAGTACCTCGGAAAAGGTCAAGAGATACCTTGAGAACAAGCCAAAGACTACTGCGGTAAAGCGAGGTACGTGGGACTACAATGCTATTTGGTGGTTTGGTATGTCTATGATCTGCGTCGGGGCCACTGGCTGGCTTTTGATTTAACGCAGCAAGGCATCTCATTTATTTTTTTATTGTTATTATTTAACCGAGTCGACTACAGCACACATGTGCTGCCCTTGTAGTTTGGCTCTAGAATTTTGGGCAAGAATATATTGCTGTATGCATTTTAGTATCGTCGTTCATAATTCGGCCTTTTTTTTTCATCTACTCTTTATCGCAGTATCCCGCAGCTTGATTCCTTTATTTTTTAGCTAGCCTGTATACGGTATTACCTGTGATCTACCGTTTTTGAGTAGAAGGTGAGGTTGTGGTCAGAAGACGTAATATTCATATCTTTCTTACAATAACAAATCACTTCATATTAGACTTGGTATGCCTAGTCCTTTTATTTATTTGTAGTAATTTATTTCATGTGGGAATCGGGTAGCCTCCAAGGAGCCAGGGAAAAAGTTCCCTCATATTTTGCACCCTTCAATTGTATGGGATTGACAATGCTTCTCTAGCGGCTCGGGCCTGCCGTTGGCACAAGGATGAATACTTTGAGCGGAATAAATTATACGATGTCTAGCGCCAAATTCTTCTTGACCAATCGTAGTAGAGCTGTCGCGGTGTTGAGCTTGGATTGAGTTCCATTGGTCTTTAGATTTCAGGTAGTTGGTTGGAATCGTAGCGCCAGAGCATGGGACGGTCGCCTCTACGGCAAAGTGGATTTGCTAGAACTGGCATGGCTTTTGTGTCTGACCGCCTCAACCCAATTGCGAAATGTAAATTTCGAGGTACGCCGGTAAAATATTCCGAGAGTGGACTGTTCTATAGAATTCTTTGGTATGCGAGATTGAATTGCGATCTCCACTCTTTCTTTCAATGTCCTTTTCAGGAAGAAGGTTTAGGCTAAGAGCCCCACTCTTAATAGCACTGCGGATTTAAGCACGGTACGTTATCTACGTATTAATCTATCAGAGCTTTATAATATAGCGCGACGAATTATGCATGAACATCTATAGGCAACTATAGGGCTCGCCTGTAAATTTTCTACATGGACCCAACGTGCATGACATGAATTAATCTGCAGGAAATACATGTTGCACGAAAATCCTTTTGTCTCCGCTTTTAACGCCCAACGTTCAGCATTAATTAATGCGGCTGGAGCCGCATGAGCCGCAGAAATATGCGCGATAACGCACAATTGTTTCATAGATAATGCACAAAAATGCAAATTAATTAATTAAATTTAAGCAATTTAAAAAAGCTACAACACTCGCTGTTCCCGCGTTGTCTCCAACCGCGGTACTTGGACGAGCTCTCAGGTGCTTAACTGCTGCCGATCGAACGAGAGACGGTGTTGCCACCTGGATATGGTCGTAGCTAACAGGTCCTGCCCGGATTCGAACCGGGGTTAGTGGAATCAGAATCCACGGTGATGACCACTACACTACAGAACCTGCTAATTTGTGCCCAATTTTTTCTTGGGACATATTTGACATAATGACAAAAATCACGTGACTTTCACGTGATTTATTATTTTTTTTATTACTTGAGTTAGAGGCACTTTATTGTATATATTTACAGTTTTCTTATAAGAGAAGCCTTCTGAAGAATCTCTCACACTTAGGGGAGGATAATTAGTCATTCATTGATGGAAATTTTGGCATATTCGTTAAACTAATCCAAAATATAAGCTCTTAATGAATGAATTCTGAATAAATCGTCTGTGTTTCGACCTCGTTGCGACTGTGTCGCCAAGTTAGGCTTTTTGCGCTTCACGAGCTTGTGAAGGTTGTTTTCACGACTCCTATCGTCTGTATTTAGAGGCCGCAAGCGTGGCAACCAGGGCGACTCGGGCGGTGTTATGGACCGAATTGTGTCGCAGTTGCTAGCTGAACTGGACGGTATGAGTGGATCTGACGGCTAGGGAGTGTTTTCCGTGGGCCCAACGAACCGGCTAGCGTTAGCTCAGACTTTAATCAAGATTTATTATTATTATAACCGGCCAGATCTACTCGAAGCGTTGTTGCGTCTGGGACGATTCCACAAGATGCTTCAATATATTAAACAAATCAATAAATTAAAATATTTGATGGGATGGATTTCCTCAGCAGATCTATCAGCGCCAATGTCACGGGGGAAACCCTTTCTGCTAGAGCGAGGACACTTGGAACATCAATGATGACACTGGTGTGGCTACCCCTACACATTACCGCGCAAAGGGCTTGTGGCAGCCACCCAATAGTGGGAACTATTTAATAAGAGTTGCTGTATGGCGTTACAGAAGTCTATTACACGCGATTAAGCCTTCCTTCGTATTGAGCAAGGTATGGTGATTGAGATCGGCAAAAAGTGGAAATACTTCGCACGCTGTTCCTCGTAGTCAGCACACTTCAACAAGATATGTTCGACCCATTCTCATTAGGTGGATTCCACAGTTGGGTAGCTGGCACGGGTATTTCCCCCGGTATTTTGCCGAAGAGGTGTCATCAATGGTGTTCCACCTGTTCTTGCTCAAGAAGAAAGGGTCCCCCTCATGCGATTAATGCCTCGGGGCTAAGGAAATCGGCCCCATCAACCAAAGGTTTTTGATTTTTATTGTTTGTCATAATTTGCTGAGATGTCTGCTTAGCGGACAAATATGTTGATGTAGTACTACCGGTATATAAGCCTAACTTAGTTACACAGTCGCAACGAGCTCGAAGTAGAGATGATTCATTCATATGTTCGACCGTTTCGAGTTCTCGGCACGAGTATCCCACTACGTGTGCCATTGTTGATTTATAAAAATTCATCACAGAATTTCTTGCTTTGAAGAAGCCGGACGGAATTGTTACTTCGCTTCCTCGTCAATTGCCGGTACCCTTATGATTGACTCGGGACTACATATTTTGAAAGGCATCAGATGAGAGCGCTTAGCCTTGAACCGCGAAAGAATTCCTCCGAAAGCTTTTCTACCTGCCTCTATTTGAATTGCACAATCAATTATGATACGTCAAGGAGGTGTCCCCCCTTGTTATTAGTGGATTACCACTAAGGGAATCCATTCCAATTGCCATTATTAGGTAATTTGCTAACAATTCTTCGTATGCCCTATTCACAGAATTTAATCAAGATTATTATTATTTGTAAGCTGTAATTACAGCCTTGGACCAAGAAGTGATCTGCTCGAAAACATTGACAGACGAATAATGATACTACAGAAACTGTGCTGAAGTATTGATCAAGAATGAGAACAGAAAAAATAAACTGCGAGCTAAGTCAAGGAGAATAAGGGTACATATTAATCTTATTGCCCAATATGATATGTAATGTTGCCAGATCTCAGCCTTCGGACCCTGCTCAATACGAAGGAGGGCCTGATAGCGGTGGCTGATTTCTGGAACTCAATACCGCGCCAATCTTATTAGATGGATTCCCACAATTGGGTGGCTGGCACAGGTCTTTTCCCCGGTATTCTGCGGGAGCGGTGTCATCTATGATGTTCCACCTGTTCTTGCTCTAGAAGAAAGTGTTTTCCCTCGTGCCATTAGCGCCTCGGCGCTGAGGAAATCGGCCCCATCAACCAAATGCTTTTTGACTTTCATTGATTTGTTATAATATGTTGAAATGTCTGCTTAGCGGACTAATATGTTGACGTACTATGTACTATATAAGCCTAACTTGGCGACACAGTCGCAACGGGCTCGAAATACAGACGATTCATTCATTCATGATATGTAATGCTAGTCCACTGGATTCAAGGTGGGTAACAGAAGTCCTTATCTCGGGCACAAACGATTTTCGCAGAAGCAAGACCTTGCCGCTTTCTTGACCTTTATCGTTTGATCCTTATCAATTCAGATGGTTTACTAAGGAAATATCACCACAATTGCTAGCGCTTTTACATTTCAATCGTCCACCAGGGCTACCATTGCTGTTCATCACGCACCGTACAAAAGTTCAACCCCTTCAGTCTTGCCATAACCGATTGCTAATCATACTCGGAGTTCCCTTCAATTTTATTCATATTATATATGCGTACGCCATTACGACCCCTACGACCTATGGCAATTATTCAAATGAAGGACCCTCAGAGGGAAAAAGACATAAAACTCGGTGCCGCTCGGATCACACAATGTCTCAGAAATTAATATTTGTCCAAAATTACTCTCGCTCTCATCTCAGGCGTGTGATGGATTTTGTTCAAATCTAAGGCTCGTAGCCGAGCTCACTTCCAGCGTCAATTGTGCTCAATTATCCACCAAGGCCAGAGAACACGTTTTTGACCCCTCGTTCTTAATGGATCGACCAATTTGGGATGAACGTATCTGCGCGGTTAATTGATCAGCACGCACCACTTATAAAGTAGACCCTGAAATATACGTATAGCCTCCCTAGCGATGGACATCACAACCAAGTTCAAAGCGAAGACGAGCGAGTGGAAGGGCCATGGATGGCGTGTCTACTCTAAGAAAGGCCCTATCCTCAAATCTGAGGAGATAGACGCCGCACAGGAGAAGTTGGGCATCCCCATCCCCGAGATGATTTTTGGCAACAACGAGGTCGGCGTCTGCCACGAGCCCAGCGGGTGGACGCTCAGGTTTGACGGTCTCGAGGCATTGGATCGAGTGGACAAAACGGGAGAGAAGGGTCTAGTACAGGTGGCTTACTCCAAGTCGTGGATGAAGTCGCGGGAGAACCGTCAGAAAAGCGCGGCAGGAGAGGACATCCAGGGCATTGTCAAGCCATTCGACTGGACCTATACGACAGACTACCGGGGCTCGTGCACTGGTGAGTTTGTATCTGACCGGCAGAAGCCCGGCATTCCGTTTGAGCTGCTCAAGCGGCCGGATCCGATATTGTATTTCGACGATGTTTCTCTGTATGAGGACGAGCTCGGGGATAACGGAATAGTTTCCCTCAATGTCAAAGTTCGGGTTATGCCCGAGAGAATGTTGTTGTTGAGCCGGTTCTTCTTGCGAGTAGACGACGTACTTGTTAGGGTGAGGGACACACGTGTGTACGTCGAGTTTGAAGACAACAGCGTCATACGCGAGTACCAAGAACAGGAGGGCAAGTATGATGAGGTAAAAGCCAAGGTGCCTCCTGGGACTGTGGATTTTGGACCGTTCCTGCGAGATCCGAACTGGGTTTCCAGTCAATTGAGCACCCAACTGCATGAAGTCGAACATGGTATTCTTAATTAAATGTGGTGGAATGCTGCATTGTTTAAGATTGCCAGTATTTTTGGATATTACTCGTGACTAGATGTGTTATTTAAGGGTATACAGCCCTCCAGGCTCTTCCCTATGGGAAGCTTTCGATTTATGACCTCTGTTGAATAGGGCGGTCAATAACTAACAATTAGTAAACCATCTACAGTGAAGTTTTAATAGAATAATACTGTTAAAAATAGAACAATTCAGTTTTAACAGAACAGTACAGGAGAGATTAAAAGAGTAGCTATAGCTACAAAATGAACACCTGGGGCGCTGCCCCAGACCCCCTAGTTGGGGGGCTAGCCCCCCAAACCCCCTTAATACAGTTAGATAAATCATTATAATCGTATCATGCTTTGAGGATAATCTCAGCTGCCCGGATATTCTCCTCCGTCGACTGCTTCTTGTCAATGATCTGCCGCAGCTTCTTCTCGGCCAGAGCCTTGAGCCTATTATACGTTTCAGCGTCCTGCGATGGAAGCTTCGGCCAGGCCAGCAGCTTTGTAGCCACTACGTATACGCCAGACCACCCTCGCACGTACACAGAACAAAGCTCTACAGACCTCAGGAAGTGCTGGAGCGATAGCTTGAGCTTGTCAATCTGCTCAACAGTGTTGTGAGAGACCGTCGCGCCAATGTGTAGAACTTCGCCAATTCGAGCAAACATGTTATAGGCCTGTGGAAGCTGAACGACCACTTCCTGTAGCGCATGAACAGCCTCGCTGTAGTGATTCGTCTTGACGTAGGCCTCTGCCAGCTCGGCCCAGGCCTCAGCGTCGGTCGGCATGACATCGACGTACTTCAGCATCTCCTGTATGAACATTTTATAGTCTCCTTTCTGCTTGAGGACGACCGTCTTGCGCTTGAAGGCAGAGAAGTCCGTGGCATCTCGGCTCGAGAGATACTTCTGGGCCTCGCCGACAGTCTCGGTAAGCTCGATATATTCGGCTTTCAGCACGCCAATCTCGGGCGCCTTCTCGCCGAACCGGTCGCTCATCCGTTGGATGGTCACTTTGGCGATGGCGTCGTTACCGGTCAGGAGGGCCAGGTGGAAGTGCTGGCGCAGCAGAGTGTAGAGGGTCTCCTCGTCCATGCTACCTTGCGAAGATGTGAGGAGTTTGGCAGACTCGTTGTACAATTGTTCGATCTGAGGTGGGTCGAGCAGGAAATAGCTCGAGCTATTTGCGGACTCCAGCAGTCTCTCTTTTATCGCTGTCATTTGTCGTTTAATTATATGACCGAGTCTCCTTTTTCCGGCACTTCACGACTTTGGGACACTTGGGACACCACCTGCTATTTCTAACCGGTACTTACGACTTTCCAAGCTTTACGATTTAAGAATCCAAGTATCAAAATATTCTAGCCACTTACATTTTCTCCATAGAATCTACCAAATACTGCCTAACTAGTGTAATTGGGGGGACCAGTCCCCCCAAACCCCCCTGGAGCTCCGCTTCGCGGAGGTTTAGAGCTGTCACGGGGCATTTGTTACACGTTGTAACGGGAAATTTGTTACATGTTGGGACATTGTTACAGCGTGTAACAAAGATTTTGTTACGGTAAGATACGGGGGTCTGGGGGCTGGCCCCCAGCTACGGGAGCTCGAGGGCTGGCCCTCGAATGCACATTACGATTCTAGTTGCACTTTAGGTTTCAATGATATAATTCATATAATACATACACAGTTCGTCACGAAATAAATGATAGCTCATAAAACATACACATAACGGGGCATAAATCAAAGGGAAAATTAACAAAAAAATGAATGAAACTCCCTTACTGGTCCCGGTTAGTTGCCCCCTTTTTCTCCACTGAGAAGTTGACTCCAGTTATTCAAAAAATGGCAGGGTAATTAGTAGCCATGCTGGTAGGGCTGGGCAGGGACGTAGGCAATCTGCCGTCGGGAGGCCCTGGCACCCACAGACCAGCAGATAGAAGCCACCAGTGCAGCAGCAAAGGAAATCCACGCCAGAGCAAGCCCCGCAGTGCCCAGAGAAACGTCCATAGCCAGGGTACCAGTCACATCGTTGAGCTTCGACTTAACAATGGCATACAGTCCCGTAGCGACAAAAGTGCCTCCGGCCAAACTCAGAGTGGCCAGAGAGGACGAAAGAGTCGTGAAGAAACTGGGCACCCGCGCAATGAACGAGACCTGGCTGCAGCACGACGTGAGAATGGTAAACACGCCGGTACACAGCGAAACAGCCACGAGGACCAGGCCTATGACAAACAAAAACCAAATGGCCTTACCGGCCGTCTCGAGCGTGCCCTGGTACTTCTCAATGTCCTCTGGGATGTCTATCTGGTTGTTGGTGAGCGTGTTGATGATGTTGACGTAGTCAAAGTAGAACGGAGTTGGACCGTTGTAGCATTTGCGGATACCTGCGAGCTGGACGCAGTAGCCCGAAATGCCAATTGTCAGATAATTGTCTGTAGAAGAAGCGTTTGCGCCGAGGAAGCTGTTGATGGCACTGTTTGCTACGCCCAAAGCGTCATTTCCAATGCTGTCGTCTCGCTTCGTCAGCTGACCCTTCAACTTATCAAGTTCGTTAAGCAAACTACTAAGGTCGGAGGATGAGGCGACAGACTGCAATACGCTCGCCACGCTCTTTATTTCCGCCTTGATCATGTAAACGTTGGTGAGCTGAGGTGCTCTAGCCGAGGACCCGAGAGTCGCCAAAATCGCCAGAACCAAAGCCGCTAGCGAAAACAGTAACCCAAAAAATAAAAAACACCGCATATTGTATCAATCGTTATTTCGATGTTCAACCGTTTTTCGTTTCTATAATCCGAAGCTACCGGACGAGAATCGTCAAAATATTTATATCTGCGCTGCATTATGCGGCACACCCCCTTCGCTTGCGCAGGACCGCACGCCTTCGTCACCTGTATCTCTGTGCGTATGCTGTGTGTATGTGTGGTATGTATCCCACTATACATCCAGCATTCTCTATATAACTGGACCCTTTTTGGGTATAACCACTGCGCCCGGAGGCTCTGGCAACCATCGTTTTTTCCTCTCGAGGACGCTTTCTTTGAAATTTTCAAACAGGCTGTGTGAGACAAGTTGAGACCCGTCGTTTCTAATTTTGGGCGGGTTGGTACCTGCGCCGCAACAGCCGCATGCGAGGCTCGCCACGCGTCACTGCTTAGCCCTTGGCACGCAGCCTATAGCCACCTTTCTCTGTCGGGCTGAGCAAAATTGACCAAAGAATGATAAAAGAAGTCCAATGGTGCGATAGTGGGATGCGGCTATATATAGGCCCTTTGACGTCAGTATACGACACACTGTCTGATCGTCAGTCTTTGTCGTGTTCCGCCCTGCTGGACCTCGCCATTGGTGAGCTCGCGTCTGTAGTTTAATGGGGGGCCAGCCCCCCAAACCCCCCGTGGCTCCGCTTCGCGGAGGGGCCTCGATTGGTTCGTAGAGTCTGGTAGAGGTTTTATCAGGTCTTGGTAATACCAATTGAACCATATCGCGCAACCCATTCAAAACACTGCCAATCGCCCATTGCGAGAGAGGGCAGTGTCGTAACAGAGCATTGCTATTATTTCCAACAGGATCTAATTTTATAAAGGTCCGGAGTCTCCAAAATGCTCGTATAAGGGATCCTCCAAAATACTCGTATTCATTAAAACGTTATCAAAACCTACCGGTAGTAAATAGATTCTCGATATGCAAGTAACACTGTGTCTTACTTTAATATTTTGCATTTCAATCCACGCTGTAAAATTATATCTGCAAGGTGTGCTCATACAGTAACTGTTGTTCAAACTCCAAGATAAGTCTCTCTAGTATGGTACATTCCGGTCTTTGCATTTCGTAAAGAGAAGAGTTATTGTTGAACTACTTACACTACCAATCTGATGTAGACTTCTGGTGTAATCTTCCAGCTATCATTATCCACATTTCTATCATTCACAGCCGATTAAGTGTACTTTCGAGGGCCAGCCCTCGAGCTCCCGTAGTGGGGGCTCTGCCCCCAAACCCCCCGCCATGTCAAACAGAAGAAAAGACGCGGAAACAGCGTAACAAATCTCCCAACAGCGTTACGAATATTTTGTTACAGATCGCAACAGCGTAACAAATTTGTTACTGAGGGTAGACTTGGTGGAGCTAGTACAGCCATTAAAGGCACAACGTCAATCATACCCTCCGCGTAGCGGAGCCAAGGGGGGCTTGGGGGGCTGGCCCCCCAAATAACTGGTTAAGGATCCATCAATTGATCAATAGTTCTCTTACAGTGATATAGCATCTGTTAGAATAGGTATGTCTGGATGTAATGCCCTCCGCGTAGCGGAGCCATGGGGGGTTTGGGGGGCTGGCCCCCCAAGTAACTGGTCAAGGAGAGCTTAATTGAGCAATGGCTCTGTTTGTAACGATACAAGATGTCAGAAAGGAATGAGGGGTTGCAGATTCAAAAGCATATCATTCGTCATAAAAACATAAAATTACACGGTTATTTCTTCATTCCACTTCACGCGCTCTGATAATTTTTGTGTGTGTGATCTTCCCCTGAGATTAAATAAAAAAGAGTCTAGTTCAATGGGAAGTTAAGGGCGTTGGACTTTGCCCAAGTTCTAGCAACGATGGAGGCCTTCATGAACCGTTTGGAGGCGTACTTCTTGAAGAACGCCTCATGCTTGACTGGGGAGGCGAGGTAGTCGACCATTAATGCAACAATAGGATAGAGCTTTTCTTCGTCGCAGTCGCCCGAGTAGTGCACCAAGTTGGCGTTCCACTCGGAGCGGTTGAGGATGCGGCGCGACAGGAACATGGCGGCGCCCGCCACGTCGGACGGGCAATACTTCATCATGCGGTGGTCGAACAGCGAGATCTCCATGAGGTACTTGCCAATGGTTCGGGTCTCGAGGTCGTAATCGTCCGCCTTGGAAATTCGCCGCAGGAAGTTCATCGGGTTCGGGTACGACAGCTCAAAGTTGAGCTCCTGCAGCACATACCGCTCAGCATTGAGTATCTCCTCCTCGTTGTAGCCGCCATCGGTGACATACGCATAGTTGCGCACCGAGGGGGTGTACACTTCCTCGTACTTGGCGGCGATAAACAGCGCCGCAATGCCTACCAGCTGCACCTTCTGCAGCGACACGACGCGGATCGACATGAATCGGTCAATGATGTTGACCGCCAAAAAGAGCGTCTCCGGCAGCAGCCGGAACTTGGTGTGCACCTCGACAAGCCAGTCCACCAGCACGTTGCGGTAATCCCACTCCAAACTCTTCTGATTGTCCATGTAGTTCGGGTCCGGCATGTACTTCTTCTGCAGCTTGTACAGGAACTCGAAGATCTCCGGCGCGTATTCCGACACCATGAGCGGGTCGTCCATGTCTTCAGCGTCGAGGTCATCCCAATCGGGCTTCAACGACTTTGGTGCCTCATTGAGCTTTGGTCGCTTAGCCGCCCGGGTTGTGGCCTCCTGTTCTACGTCTCTGGAGACTTCTGGTTCTCCTTCTTCCAGGCGGTGCGTCTTCTTGCTTTTAAGCTGGTCCGCCTTGGCGACACGCGCCTTGGCATTCTCGTGAAGACTCGATGTTAAAGCACTGGGGAGCCTTCGGGCTCCATTGGCACCGTTGGTGCTCTTTTCTGTGTAAACCTTGACCGGGGCCCTAGGCCTCATGGCTTCGGAAGCCTCCGCGGCTGTCGTCTGCTTCGATGCCAGTACCCGCCGCGACTCGGACGCGTTACTATTAGCGGCCGTTGCCACCTTGAGTGGCCGCAGGAGCCCCGCCTTGGCATTGGCTCCATTGGTGCCGTTACTAGGCTTGACAGACACGAGTTTCGAGGAATTGGCGGCTGTCGATGCATTGGCCGCTCCAATCTTGGACTTGAGCGCGTCCTTGGAGCCATTCCGGTTACTGAGGTCCCCCAGAGCCGCTCGCTTGCGCGTCAGGCTCGGTTTGGACATGTCTAGGGCGGCTGTGGGCTCGACTCCGGCCGCAGCGGCTTTGGCCCGCGTCAACCGCGAAGTCACCATCGCGGTCGTTGTCGCGTTCTCATCATGCTGTCTCGCCGTCCTTGAGCGGGTCTGGCGAGTCTACGCGTTATCTGTTAGTATTCACAGTCGTAGACAGATATAAGGGGAGAGGGGCAGCTTACCTGGTTGTTCATAGTACTGGAATGGGCCAATTGACGCGGTCAACGCGAGTTAAAAAATGTCTTCGCCGCGAACTGTGACACTGGATCTTCCCTACGAACACCGCTCACAGAATTAAGCAGCAAACCGACACGATAGAGGGGCTAGGGGGTGCCTGGTTACGCTCGAATGTCACGTCTGTCGGGGTTAGCTTTGGGCAACTTTTTTGTTCTTTGCCCAACACACGGATGCGCCAAGGGTTTTTTTTGCGGGAGAAGGGCTGCGCGCGCGCAAATGGGCTGGGTTGGGTTCGAAGACGCGTCTTTCGTCGGAGCTCCGTTATTAAGCGCCGCCTCGCTACACAGTGCAACGCGTGTGTAAGCCGGTAATAAGGGGGGGCTTTATAATAAGGGATAATAATAGCGTGGAATATGCTTTTGCAAAGCCGGAGTGACGGTATGGCTATTCTAGCGTGTGTTTGACAGTGGCTGGATAGAATAACAAGTACTGTGCTAGCCAGAGATGTAAATGTAAAGGGGTTTATGTATGTATGTGTGAGGGTGTGCGTTGTAGGAGAAAGAAAGCAGAAAGGGTATTGGACCACGCAAAACTAGTTATGCCACTCGCAAAAAAAAAAGAGTAATTGGACACAAAAGGTGGTTAAAGTCTATGAAGTAGATTAGTAGGGAGGGTATTGGAAGCTCTTGGGGGCGGAGGCAGAGCTGAAAGAAATTGGCGAAAGGAGACTGTTTGTTGAGAAGTCCTATATTGTGGTGGAATAATAGAGGTTTATATTTTGAATGTTATGTGATGCTTTGTTGTGTTCTGCGTACGCCAGTTACATGCACGCGGTGTGCGTAAATTAAAACACACCAATAGGCCGGGGACTACACTAAACATAGCTACCTCTCAACTTCCTGTTCTGTAACGAAAAAGAGTATAAATCGTATGTATTATTATATTTGTAAGTTGATTTTATTGTTATAATTGTTGCTCTGGTGTTGTTTTATTGGGTTTTCAATCAAAAAGTCGTTTTTATTCTAGTTAGCAGTCGTTCCTGTTAACCGTAGTAGTGAATGCATAGGGCGATATAATAGTACAGGTTTATTTACACTCTGCCAGATCCAGCATGACAATAACATGGATACAAAATACACATGATGTCCCTTACTTCGATCTGTATGACATGCAAAAAATATTACATGTTGACCAGATAACATTTACCGGTACCATATTTAACCGAATAAATAAACCACACCCTCTCAATAACTCCATGCAGCTCAGCCATACACCTCCGATATATTGTTTACAAATATAGATGAGTTTCCCTGTCAAAATATAGCACAAGGTAGTACAGCTTCCGTCGACGAGCCCCATAGCCGGAGTCTTGATTTATGCCTGTCTCACATCAATATTTACTTATTACTCCATTGGGCACGCGCCTGAGACGCGTCTGGAACATCATGTTGTTTACTTCATGCCCAACCCGGATCAATCCCGTTGAACCTTAATCCAAACAAACTCATCCCAGTTACCGTAGCCTAGCAAATTGATCTCCATAAAATCCTTGTTCGATTCAACTCCAAGCATAAAATCTAATATGCCGACCAAAAAGTAAAAAAATAAAAAAGACAATGCACTCCAAAAAAAAATTGAAGTATACATAATAGCTGAAACGCCAGGAGCTACATCTAAAAGCACCCATACGACAGCATTATAACAGTAATTTTTTCTAATTAGCATCTTCCATGGGTGTGTCATCGTCATCGTTGATACCGGAAAAGAACCGTTGATCATCATCATCATCAAATGCAGGCCGCAGCATTTCTCCATCTGGAGGCGGGGTAGCATTATCATCATAATCCATCGCAGCAGCGTGCGGAGGCAGGAAAAATGCATTAGGCATGGGCAAGTTATCGTTGTCCTGCTGGCGGGGGTGAGGGGGTTGGGGGTGGACAAAATGATGGGTTCGGTTAGTATTCGTGGTGTTGCGCAGTAATCGAGCAAGCATCACCTCGCGACGTCGCATGGCGGCCTCTCCTCCATCCTCATCCTCCTCGAGATTGGCTTCTTCGTCCAATTCTCGCGCTAGCCCTTCATGCATCTCTTGGAGATAGGGCGCCAACCGGCCAATAAACTCCCGCTGACCGGGAAGGATGAGCTCATCGGGCACAATCAAATTGAGATGGTCCCGCAGCTTGTCTACTCCGCCAGCACTAAAAACGCAAAATACGGCTTGCTGGTTCTGGGTGAACTCCGCTGGCGGGGCCCGGCAGTACTGGACGAGATCCGGGCGCAGGAATGGCGTGATACCCGTCAGCGACAAATGGTTCAGCCTCGGACACGCATTAACAAGCGCCCGCACGGCCGGGAGAGTGATGTTAGAGCAGTACGAGAGGTGGATGCGTTCTATAGTGTTAGTACCCCCGTACCGTAGCGCTCGCTCGGCGAGCGCATACACGGCCTCATCGGTGATGCTCTGGCACTTGACAAGACCGATTCGGTGCAGCCGTGGCAGGTAGCTAATCTCTTTCACAGCGTGGTTTGTCAGCTGGCTGCAGCACGCTACGTCAATGTACTGAATTCGCGTACAGCTTCTTACCAGTGTGGCGATGCCGCGATCGGTGATATTGATGCAGTGGCCGAGATGGACGTACTGGAGGCTTCTGCCCAGGCGCGACAGAGCCTGGAGACCGCGGTCCGTCACGTTAGTGCACTTGGCGAGCGATATATTCCGCAGTCTCGGAGCAGACGTTACCAGCTTGATAATTGTGGCATCAGAGAGCAAGCTGCACGACGTCAGGTCGACGATACGCAGCCTCGAGAACTCCAGCGAAGCATCCAGGTTGAGAAACGCGTCGTTGCGAATGTGTGCATTCTGGGCGATACGGAACTCCCGCAAGTTAGGCAGCTCCTGCATCACCGTCGCGACTGACTCGTCAAACACCTGGCACTCGCCAATGTTCATTTCTACGATGGATTTACAGTTGGTCGCCAGTTCCGTGACTGCGGCATCGTCGATACTCGGGCATCCATTGAGCTTGACGCGCTTCATCATGGGGCATTTGCTGGCCAAATTGCGGACGCTCGAGCTCGGAATGAGGTGGCAGTTGCTCGCATAAAGCCCTTGTAGCCGCTTACACGACTCAGCGAGCTGGTTAATAGTTGCACCGGTGATAAGCGCCAGGTTCGTCAGGTCTATCGACTGCAACCGCTTGTTATTCTCAATAAGCGGTATCAGGCTGACATCTGACACTCGCGAACACCCAGTAAGCGTCAGTCGCTCTAGCCCATTGCATATGCTGAACGGCCCTAGCGTCTCGTCGTTGAGAATGCTAGCGACCGTGCTGAAGTTTAGCCGCCGCACAAACTGATAGTACGGCAGGGTCATAAGCTCTTTATCGCTAGACAGAGTACGGCTCAGCAGCGCCAGCACCCGCTTGCTTGTTATGGCCGGACGGAACCACAGCGTCTCGACCGAACAGCTGAACCAGAGCCGGTTAGTCAGCAGAAAGGCAAACTGGTCAGCCGGGGCAGCTAAATGGCCAAAGATGAGGGAAACCAGCTCTGGTGGGAGTCGTGTAGACGCCGCTGGCTGCTCCTCTTTCTTCTGGTTCGCGTCAAAGCCTCGACTATCGTCTTCATCCTCTTCCTCCATGGACGCTGAGATCGGGCTCGCGTAGTCTTCCTCCTCCCCCACAACAGAGGGAGCGGCGGAAGTGGACGCGGAGGACATCTCGCGCAGGTCGGAGCCTTCGGGCATGAGCCTTAGGCCCGACAAGTGGCTAGCCACCTCCTCACGGGGGGAAGACGTGGTCTCTTGTGGATGATGCATCGCCATCGCCACTCTTAGTCTAGTCTAATCTCTCTCGGTCTCTTCCAAAAGCTGTATCTTTCCGCTCCAAACCGGGGTCGCGGACTAGGCCATACAAAGGAACGACACGCAACAGCACAGGACACACGTCCAAGGTGAGAGTTGGACAACGGGAGACAGGAGTGAAGATTATATATCTCTGTTTATAACCTTCGTTGTCCGAAATAGAAATCTAAAACTTCTTCAAAACCCTGGGCGCAGAGTTTAACAGAAGCCCCGGATTTGAAAATAATAAATATTTCGCCACACGAGTCGTTGACTGGACGTGACGACGAAATATGAACAATGATCGGAGGGAAAGTAGAAGGACAACCACCCTGGCATGCACCACTGCTCGATCGTGTCTGTCCCTTGATTGCCACTGTCTCATATTTTCGTGATGTCAACGCGCGCGCGCGTTGGGACTTTACCGTTCCATGTGTGTAGCCAACTAGGGGGAATCTATTATTGGTATCGAAGGGGCCGGTTATGGGCGGCGATTATTGACGTTTAAAGGGCATCACTTAAGAATATCAAAGAAGGGATTGAGTTGAGAAGGTCATTGATTATGGAAGTATATCAGAGTTTTAGGGTTTTCGTATGTGAAGATATGGATTGCCCTGCTTAAGCTTTTATTGACGCATTTGAGCGTGCTTCGTATTGTTACATCCCTGCCCTACCGAAACGCACATTCAAATGCCGGGCCAATTAATTACCTTGGGGGCCAGCCCCCAAACCCCCGTAGCTCTGCTTCGCAGAGGTCATTGGACACTACGATATCTCCGCGGAGCGGAGCCCCAGGGGGGTTTGGGGGGACTAGTCCCCCCAATTACTACTAGGAGAAGTACCATACCGGGTAGGTACTACCGGTAGGTATTTAATCATGAATCAAAGTACCAGGTGGTATTATCACAGTCTATGCATAATGTACTTGTGATATCGGTGCAGCGTCTCCTTAATTATCAAAGCAGGCTTCCCGTCATACGTAGAGTGAAGTTAAATGTAGAGTGATAGGAGGTCGTTTATGGTAGTATATAGATAAAAGCCCAAAAACACTAAAAGAATGCCGCATGGTTGTGGTGGTTATTTACACTGTCGACAAGGTCGACATTCTGAACCGTCCTTAGGGTGTCCACTCCATTCTTCGTCGGTTGAGTCCTAATGATGCGAGGGAACTCGTACTCCAGCTCCGCGGGAGGCTGCTGGATGGGGGTAGTCGAAGGCAGCACCAGCGAGATCGACCGCGGAGAGTCCGGGTAAATGGAAGCGCTGCTGGTGCGCTTGAGCGGGACGTCAATGGTATCGGCAGCATAAATACTGCCGCGGTCCGAGGTGCGGCTGCTGGTAGTGGTGGCAGTGGTGACAGTGCTAGTAGCAGAAGTCGTAGTAGGCGTGGTCGTAAGCGTCGTATCGAAGTAGGTAGTCGAGGAATTGCCGCCCGGGCGGACGTAGAAAGACTGTCGCCTGCCGCTTCGCGTTGTCGATGACGAAAGCAGCGGGCTGGCCGCTTGGTGGTATAATGGGGCCGATATTCGTTTTCGAGAGGAGCTGGAAATAGCTGTGGTTGTAAAGGAGCCGCCCCGGGGCCCAATGAGGTCAGAAAATGCAGTAGAGTGGCGGTTGAGCTCCGAGCTAGGCTGGTCGAAGTAGTAGCTGTCCCTGTTCTCATCGACTTCGTCGTCAGACACTGGCGAGGTCAGTGGAGAAAACTTGCCCCTGGCTGACAGTAGTTCGTCAGGGTGCATTGAAACATCCGTAGGAGAAGGGGGGAGTCCGCTGTCGCCGCCATTAGTGGCCGTGGAATGACCGCTTCCACGGAACCCGAGTCCGACGATCGAGTCGTCGAGATCGAAAATGGACGTGTTGAACCTTCCAGGGGAGAGCACAAGCTCGTCTTCATGCATGTTGTCGCCCTCCTCGTTACAGGGGCCTGCTGATGCGCAGAGGAGGGCTAGCGACGGAAGGTCTTTAGACGAAGTCGAATCTTTGTGTCTACATGCCTCAGAGCAGTAGAGGTGGTTCGCTGAGTCGAGCTGGATGTCACAGACGGTACAGTAGTTGAGAAATGGGGAGTCTGAGGAGTTCGAAGGGGGTAGGGTATTGGCATTGATGTATCGTTCTTGGGCAGCGGAGTTCACGGGCGAATTAGAAGCATACAACATTTTCGATATCACTCGTCCTTTACTGAATAGTGACTTTTTTTGCAACTCAACTGGTAGCTTGAGTTTTTTTTGAACTGGTAGCTCGGGTATAAAATTTTGGAGTTTGAAATATTGTGGGGAGGGACGATATAACCATGCAAATGAGTCCAATTCTTCCAAATAATCTCCGTAAGGACTTAATATTTTTATTCGTAAGGAGGGTATAAAAGCCTAAGTAATCGAAATCTTTTTTTTTCGAACCGTTATAATTCGTCAGAGTACAGCTCAGTACCCGGTATTATGAGTAAGTCCTACAGTCCGAATATATGTTTCAAACGTGGTTCACTGGCTAAAACACTTCGAACTCCAACTCTCTTTGGCGTCTGTGGAAATTCTTGCAAAAGGATTGTAAATAGTCTGAATCGTTTTTTATTATCGGTAGTGTCGAGAAAATACCAGAAAAATTCCTGAGTAAGTCCGCAGAAAGGGTGGTGGATTGAATAAAAAAAAAATTAGGGGCGAGACATTGGTGAGACTTTCGTATAATTATTTTTTCTGTGCAACCCTATGCAGCCACCATGCCGCTAAAAGAGGGTGTGCACTCCACCTAGCTCGTTTTATGTATTCACCGAATTTATTGAAACAATACCGGCTGGAAATTGAATCTTTTTCATAGGTTGGTCTAGACACATCAAATCGTCCTGCCTTTTACCTTTTACATCTCTTGCTTGTAACACAATACGTGGTACAATCGTAACCCTCTTCTTCCCCCATGATCTCTCTCATCGTGTACCACGTTGCAAGGTGAAAGGTGGAGGCTGCGCGCGTGCGCTGGCATGAGTGCGGCTGAACTTTTCGATACACTGGCAAACCGTTACCCGATCAGGGGGTGTCATGTTGGACCAGGGGGAGGATCGAGAAAAGGGTTGAGCCTTTTTCCGGAGCCCTACCAAGGCCCTGGAATAAAATATCGACGCTATACACCGGTGTCGTACCTCCTTTGCTTTGCCCCCCTGCTGTAACGGCTGTTATCTGTTGGCGGACATGCGTACCTACCCATTCCCCTTTAAGTCCTCCCTCGAGGCTGTTCCTCCTGTTGCTGATAAAGTGTGGAGAAACGTACACTACATGCGTTGCATGGCGCATGCAGACGGAAATGTGCCGTGATGGCAATCTGTACGCATGAAGTCGTGGTCACGCTTTCTCGTCAACTGTAACAAACTACATAACGCTGTACGGCATTAGATAGGCCTCCTTACCCTGACTGCTCCACTCATTGTGACCCGTGGTATTATTATATCAAATGCCAGGATTGTCCAGTAGCAACAATGGGCTTTTTTTATTCTTCGAGCGCTTGGCACTGCCATTCATTCTTGCTAGTCTTCATTGGCCCCCTCCTCCACCCCAGTTAGTCCCCCAACATGGCGCAGCGTGCGCGCGCGCGGCCGACATGCATAAAATCAGTGAATTACAGATACACTAAATTGACAAACAATATTTTCCAGCGGCTTAAACGGTCCGGACACGAAAAGCGCGTTCTAGCGCGAATATTGCGACGACTCGTATATTTATTCATTCAAAACTCACGTTTGTACTTCATTTGGACCATAAAACACGGTAGCACAATTAGTCCTGGCCACGTATTGTCCAGTTCTACGTCCATTTGTTGAGTCAATAAGGTTGTTAAGCTCCGACCTACGTAGATCGCCGTTAATTTGTACTCCTCGACTATAACTTTTCTACAAAAATCCTCTTCCTACATTTCCACCTCTAGTTATATAATTCTCTCTCCTTGGAAGGGACCTGTCGGTTTCGAAGGGTTCCCAGCGTTAGAGATTGTTTTTGTGTGGGCGAAGTGGATTCCTCCCTTCAAAGCCTCTTCCCCCTCTTCCCCCCTGCGAACACACACCCTCGTCACCTTAACAGCGTGTCCTCCCTTCTCCAAGCTATAAGACGCATATACCCACGCACCCACTCCAATATTACACATACATTAAACCACCACCACCACCACAACCACACCATCCAAGGAATAGAAAGGGTTTTTTTCTTTGAAAAGAAGGAACTGAACGCTTTCATTCAAAAACCGAAACCCGCCAATCCTTGTTGTTTCGACATAGAGGGGAGAAAAAAAAACTGTGTGCAGATTACTATTGGTCCAACTGAAATATCCAATTAAGAGTATTCCCTACACAGTCTCTTTCGCTCTTTCCTAAGTCCTAATGTCGGATTCAATCTCTGGAGCTGGCTCTCCATATGATCAACGAATCTATCCGCAGCGGTAAGTCTATTTTGCTCGATTTTTGGGCGGTTGAAAAAAATTTGCTAACCTGTTAAAAAGACCCCAGGATGACCGGATCCCCAACATCTGGAACGACGGACGACAGTCTTCTGGCAACTCGCCCACAAAGACGCCTCCTCCGTTTCCGCAGAAGCCGGCCACCGGTGGCTACCTGAACACCAATGTGTCGGCGGCGGTGCGGTCCAGGGCTCGGGCGGGGACGCTTCCCTCGAGGCTCTCTCCGCACCTGCAGCTTAATTTGCACTCTAAGAACAACGGCTCGACTTCGTCGCTGGGATCGTTGGCGCTGTTGTCCCCCCAGGAGTCCTCTCCGGTGCACTCTCCGGGGCTCATGTCACAGCTAAACGCTCAACAGCCTTCTTCTATGATGAGCGGTCATCCACAGCATCAGGGAGTGCTCAATGAGTACAACCCACCAGTAGAGATGTACCGCCAACATCAGCAGAGGCTCTCTGTTCCGTCTCTGATGCGCCCAATGGCGACTTCGCCAACTACGCCTCCTCCCTCGGGCTTGTCGGTTCCAATGCAGGCCCAGCCGCAGCAGCAGCAACAGAGTGCCAATGGGCGGCTTCGATCGGGCAGTCTCAACTTGCTTAGCGACTCGCGGTCCTCATCTTCGCCGTTTGTTCCGTCGTTTGGACCGACTTCGTCGATTTGGGGAAACGCGCCTGGACCCCAGGCGGGCCACCGGGGCTCCTCGAGCGGCGTTCAAACGCCGAACCGCGTCCTGGGCATTCACGAACCACAGCAGTCGTCGGCTCCGGGCTCGAATCAGGCAACGACGCCCAACGAGGAGGAGAACAACAACAACAGCATGGATCCCATGCAGCCGTTCCTCCACGACGTCACCATGAGAACCGATGTTAGCCGGCTTCGATCTTACACTGTAAATACTTTGCCATATGGGCTTCCCTTTGAGACCGAAGAAGACATCATCCTACAACAGCAGCAACAGCAACAACAACAGCAACAACAGCATATCCAACAGCAGCAGCAACACCAAACACAGCATCCTGAGTTCCTGCTGACCCGGCCCCGGGCCCAAACGACGTCGGCGGCATTCGACTCGTTCCGGCCGTCGTATGCACAGCCACAGGCACCGCCACACCAGGAACACCAGCCACAGCTGCTCAGCCACCCGTCGAGCGAGTTCCTGCGCGAAGACGAGTTTAACGCGCCATCGCGATCGCTGTGGCTCGGCAACATTCCGGCATCAACCACTTCGTACGCCCTGCAGACCATCTTCAGCGCCTACGGCCCCGTAGAGTCAGCGCGCGTGCTGACGCACAAGAACTGCGCGTTCATCGACTTCCTGTCGCTCGAATCGGCCATCCAGGCCAAGGCGGTGCTCAATGGCAAGGAGCTTTTCGCCGGAGCCGGGCCCTGCAAAGTTGGGTATGCCAAGACAGTCTACCACGATGAGTCGCCGCAGGCTGCATCTGCTCAACAGCAGCATCAGCAATCCGCTCAGCAGTCGCACCACAAAGTCGAATACGCAGTGACCGAACACCACCGGGACTCGCATACGCCACCTGACATCATGTTCGACGTGTCCAACATGTCGCTGGAAGAGACGGCTGCCGACATGACGCGGATTATCGCCGAGCTCGGGGCCACCCCGAACCAGCAGGAACATGCGGCGCGGTCCATTGCCCGGGCCCTGGCGTTTGGCGACTTCAGAGAGGAGATCCCCGCCGTCCCCGAGCCCCGGCCAGACCGCGTCTATGACGCCCCAACGCTCCGCGAAGTCCGGAAGAAGGTAGATGGCACCAACTGCTCGGTCGAGGATGTAGAAGAGACAGCCATTGATCTTCTCGATGAAATCGCCGAGCTGTCCAGCGACTACGTAGGCAACACGGTCGTCCAGAAGCTGTTTGACTCGTGCAGTGAGAGCGTCAAGACGCTCATGCTCAAGCAGATTTCCCCGTATCTGGCCCAGATTGGTGTCCACAAGAACGGCACCTGGGCGGCTCAGAAGATCATCGATGTGGCCAATACGAAGCTGCAGATCAGCATGATTGTAGACGCGCTGCGACCGTACACGGTACACCTGTTCCTCGACCAGTTTGGCAACTACGTGCTCCAGTGCTGCCTCAAGTACGGGTCGCCATGGAACGACTTTGTGTTTGAGACGATGCTCGCCCGGTTCTGGGAGATTGCCCAGGGGCGGTTTGGCGCCCGAGCCATGCGAGCCTGTCTCGAGAGCCACTACGCGACGAGAGAACAGCAGCAGATGCTTGCTGCCGCTATTACTCTCCACGCGGTTCAGCTCGCGACCAATGCCAATGGTGCACTGCTTTTGACGTGGTTCCTCGACACGTGCACCCTGCCTAACCGCCACTCGATTCTCGCTCCGCGGCTGATTCCGAACCTGGTTCAACTGTGCACCCACAAGCTTGCTTGTCTGACGGTGCTAAAGGTTATTAACCACAAGGCTGACCCAGTGGCGCGGCGATCGATCTTTGAAGCGCTATTTGGCCGTGGCGAGGACGAGGAGCCCACCGAGACGCTACAGAAGATCCTGTCCGACCACATGTACGGTCCGACTTTTATTTACAAGGTGATTTCGACGCCGTTTTTGGAATTCCACGAGCGCCAGAATGCCGTGTACAAGATCAGGACCGTTCTGATGGCCATTAAGGCGTTGCCATCTCAGGGTTACAAGCGGCTAATGGATGAAGTCGGGTTGGCGACGCGGCCGTCGTCCCAGCGAAACGGAAGCATTAAAAAGCGATCCAGTGGATACGTTTCGCAGCAGGCTCAACAGCAGCAGCAACAACAACAATCACAACAGCAGCAGCAACAAATGCGTCAACCACAGCAACAGCAGCCGCAGAGGAGCCCACAGCCAATGGGGGCGATGATTCCTCCGCCAATGATGTACAACGGGAACCAGGAGATGCTGCTCCAGCAGTTTGATCAGTTGTCGTTGAACCCAGATGGCACCTACGGAGGACAGTACATTGGCATGCCACCTCAGATGGCTCAGATCCCTCTCCAACCACAAATGATGGCTCCACCGCCAATGCATCAAATGACCTACGACCCTTACATGCAACAGCATATCCCTGTTCAGCAGATGTATCAATACCAGCAACAGCCAAATCCATCCCCACCACACCAGAATTGAAGAAAAAGGTGGAAGAGAGACATGCGTATATATAAGAGTATACATATCTATATTATTACCATATTTCATGCGTACTACCACCCGCTTAATTGAATTGGGGGGGGGGGGGGGGGGGACCAGTCCCCGCAGCCCCCCCTCTATGGGTCCGCTACGTGGAGAGCTGGTTGATATGACAAATGTGTAACGGGGGTTTGGGGGCAGAGCCCCCAGCTACGGGAGCTCGAGGGCTGGCCCTCGAATACTTTCTACTTAATGTACTTGGGGGGACCAGTCCCCCCAAACCCCCCCAGGGCTCCGCTGAGCGGAGGGTATGCGACTTCCAAAATGAATTTTGGGATAATAAGCAGTCTGTTCTAGTATATTAATCTTCCGTTTCCATTAATTGTGGGATAAATAGCCTGTTTCAATATATTAATCATCTCCAAATGAATTGAATTATAGATAGCCCGTCTTAATATATCAATCTTCCGTTTCCAAATCCTGTAGCACTTGGAGAGCCCGCTCTCCTTGTTGTTTGATCATGCCAATGAGTCGCTGCGACTTAGCCTCAAGCTGCTGAGTAGATAGATAGCTGATATGCTTGATGTACTGGGCAACAGTGAGGTCCAACACAGACTCGTCGTCAATGGACATGTTTAGCGACTCGAGTACATCGAATACCTCGTCTGGATCAGACATATTCCAATCAATGGCTTTGCCTGACTGGGTGATAAATGTGGTAGAGCAATCGGCAATGGGGGTCGGAGGCTCTTCCACAATGGCTTGTTTCGTGGGGCCGCCAGGACTTCCTTCTGGATTCTGGCTTGCGACTTTGTCGCCGGATTCAACAGCCGTTGTTCCATCAAACGAAACTTCTTCCATAAGAGGAGAGTGTTTAAGTGTTGTGGAGGCTTCGCATTTGGTGATTGACTCGTCATCCGCCTGTTCCGCCTCTTCAACTACACCAACACTCTCTTCGACCACTTCATTACCATCTTCGACAGCCTCGTTGTCAGTCGCAATGTCATCCTTGCCAGGTTCGTCTTCGACAGCCTCTTTATCAGTTGCAATTTTATTCTTGCCAGATTCGTCGATTGCCAATTCCTCATTGTCGTTCGTTTCCAGCTCTAGTTCTGGAACTGGTTCTTCTTGCTTTTCTGACGCTGACTCTTCTGCCTTTTCTGATACTGACTTTTCTGGTTTTGCTGACTGTTCTAACCTGTCTGGCTTTTCCGACTTGCGCAAATTTACCACTTTTTCCGGCTTTTTCGACTTTTCCAGCTTAGCCTTTTCTGGCTTCTGCTCAGCTGCTTCAATCGGGAAGAGAATTCGCCCCTTCATGCTAGGAAGAGTTCCCGGTATTCGCTTGGACTTTACTGGTGATATCTCAAAATCCGTTTCCAGCTCTGGAGCTGAATCCAAGTCAGAGTCGGAGCTGTAATCGACATCAAACTCAGAAGCGCGTCGAGAGGCAATTGAAGTTGAATGAGAAAACTCGTTCGCATCAAAGAACTTGTCGCTTCGAATAGACCTATCGTCTTCGTTCTCCTTATTGGACTCTTTATCCGATTTGTCTTCCCGTGGTTCGCTTTCATTAGCTGGGTCATTATCACCGCCTTCAACCCCCGCATTACCAACATCTTCATCACTATCAGACTCAGGGGGCTTTTCATTAATTTCATCGTCATCATCAATATCGTCACTATAGCTGTCAGAGCTAGGCTCAGGTACAGGCTCCTTTGGAGTTTTTGAGCGCCTTGCACCTTTCACTGGTCTCTTATTTTCTGGGGTATTCTCTTTGCTCTTGCTCTTCTTGCTTTTCTTATCCTTCACGGGAGGAGGTGGCGAAGAAACGATCGAAGGCGATTTAGCTGATCTCCTGCTAGTTGATCCCTTGCTGCGAATGCCCACAGGCTCTACCTCCTTCATGTCTGAAGCTCCCTTAAATAAATCGTCGTCATCATCATCGCTGACCAAATTGCTCCTCTTATCAAAAGCAGATAGCCGAGTGCCCTTGCCAGCAGTAGTCCTCGATCGCCGCTTGTTCGAACTCACCACTTCTTCCCCGCTTTCATTGAAACTTCTCTTCTTTGAGCGGGTGGATTTCTTCTTCTTCTCCGGTTCTGGAGTGGTGAAGAAGATGCAGTCAGGCGTTCTACGACGGTGCTCTTCGACCGGATCGTCCTTGGGCTCCCACCCGTCTAGCGAAAGCTCGCAATACGCGCAAGTGGCCAGGTCACTATCCTTGTCTTCTAAATTGCAGTAGAACCCGGCTTTAGCCAGTCGCTCACTCGTAGCAAACCACCCTTTTTTCTTGTCATGCGGCCAGTTATTCATGAGAAACGTTGTCTTTCGCGCTTGTACCATCTTATCGCAGTGGGGATTGAACTCAGACTCGGTGAACTCGGGGTCCATCTCGTCATCGCTCATGTAGAGCCATGCGCGGTACTGGACCATAGCCAAACAACACGTCTTGGCCAACTCGTAATGCTCATGAGTCGGGTCATCGCTTTCTTCCCATCCATCAAGAGAGTACCCACACGCGTAACAAGTAGTCCGATCCAGCGCATCGGCCAGAGGATCATAGTAGAAGCCAGATAGCGCCAGGCTCTCGCAGTCAGGAGCTTCCAAGGGCCATTTCACGGTTTGCTTCCCTCGGCCGCTGCTTCCAGTTATCTTATGGTCCTTGTTGAACGTGGCTATCCGGGCCTCCTGGGTGCGGAATTTCGCTCGTGATGGAGCCACCTTCCCTGCCATTATGCCGTTTGTTTTGATTGATTTTCGAGATTTTTGTTGATGTTTTGCGTGTCGCGCTTTTCGCGATTTCGAATCCAAAGGAGGTGTTTCATTTCTGAAATTAAGTTGTCAGGCCCAATTATAGGGCGTTATTATTCTATTTCTTTCCATTTGGCAGTTGCCAGCTCTTCGCATTGTCAAAGCTCTCGAAGCAATCGGGAAATCGTCAAGTGTGTCATTCGGCGGTTTAGTATCGGTTCAAGTTCAACGGCTGCTATACACTGTACTCGGGGAAATAATTCAATGCCAAAAAAAGATTCGAATAGCAATACAAAAACAAATCTAATAGAAATAGCCCCTCAAACTCCCCCATGGGTCCGCTTCATGGAGATCTGACGTATCATGTATATCCATGTAGTGTTACATGTTTTCCAAGTGATTTATTACATGTTGTTGTTATTGCTGTAGCTAGCTGGTGTTACTAGGCTGTTGGGAGTTCATAACAGCTGTTTGTAACAGAGCTTAGTTTTTGTAACGAAAATCAGCAACTCTGGCAACCGTGATCTTCTTCAACAATTAACTCCGCGAAGCGGAGCCCCAGGGGGGTTTGGGGGGACTGGTCCCCCCAAGTGTAGCTGTACTAATGGAGCGTATTCGAGGGCCAGCCCTCGAGCTCCCGTAGCTCCGCTTCGCGGAGGGCACAATAGGGGAAATAATCCAATTTAATTCAATATCACATTCGTATAATCTAAACTACTGATAGCTAATGCTAGTTACTCCGAATCCTCGTCAGACTCAGACTCAGAGTCGGCTTCCTGAAGCCAGTCGATGAAAGACTTCGCAGCTCGTCGGACCTTCTTCGCAGTCTCCTTATCAACGTACTTCTTGGATACCTTGGTGCCCCAAGCGACGCAAACCTCCTCAGACAAAAGATCAAGCTCATAGAGCTTGTGGAGGATTCGCGGGGTTTCAGGAAGAAGCTCCGGGTGGGTGAGGCCAATAAGTCGCTCGATACCACCGAGAAGAGCCTTCTCGTTCTTCTGCTGCTTGTCTGCGTTCTTGTTAACAATGAGCTTGGCGAGGATACCCTGGTGCTCCTCAATGTCCTTGACACAGGAGACACCAAGCAGGGTCTGGGCCAAGACGGCAAGCGTTCGGTGCTTCTTAGCAATGCCGAGTTCAACCGCCTTCTTGTAGATCTCCACGTCAGATGGGGTCTCGGAAACGATCCACTCACCAAGCTCGTTGTACGCCTCGCCGTCGTCCTCTTCCTCGAGATCAATAGCAGCTAGGCCCCGCTCGAGCTCCTTCTGTCGGGCGCGCACCGCCTCTTCGGAAGCATCAACAGACCACTCAACCTCCTCCTGGTCACGTGCCTCGAGGTTGAGCTCGGCAGCCTCGGCGTTGATCTTCTTGGTCAGCGCGTCGTCATCGTAGCCCTCATCCTCGACCTCCTGCTCCTTTGGCGAAGCTTCGCCGTTGGGGCTGGCAGTAGCCAGCCCGTTGGAGGTACTAGTGTTGGCCGAGGCGGAGGCGATAGCCTTCTTCTTGGACTTGGAAGAAGCCGGTGGGTTCTTGACAATGTACGATGTGAGCTTGTGGCGCGGGTCAACGTCGGTGCGCTGGCCGCACGCCTTGCAGTTTCGGATGATGTCGCCGCCCCTGGTAATAATGAGATCGGTCTCCGGGTTCTTGCAGGACGCGCAGAGCACAAACTTGGAGATGAACCCGTCGAGCAGATCCTGCATCTTGGGCTGGTCGTGCGCGCCGTTGACGATGTACCGGTCCGACGTCTCATTGATCGAGGTCTGGGCACCCAGCTCGAAACCAAAGAACTTGATCACGTAGGACGGTGGTCGCGACAGGGCTCGCGCAACGTCAGACGCATTAACAACGGCGGTTCGGATACCGTTGCCTCGACCCTCTACCTTTGCCACAATCGGCGGCATCTTGTATCGGTAGAACGGATCCTTGTTATCTCGGACAATGTTGATGGCAGCCATTTTGAATTTTTAACAGATTCAGCAAGGGCAACAAAATGTAGAATGATTTTTTGAGGGCGGCAAGAGCTGTATACTTTTCGAAAAGGACCAGTGCATAAGAGCGTCTGTGACTTGAGATGAACTTTCTTTCGAAAAACCACAAAAGGTCTCGGGGGCTTTTAATGAAATATAAGGGATTTCAAAAAGGATTAAAAAAAGCTGTCGAACAGGGTGTTCTCGTCACGTATACGGTTGGGTAAACGTTGGCTGGACGCTTTTTCTTCTCTTTCAATGATGAAAGTAAAAAGTTTTGGGCAACAAGTGGGGAGCGAAATTTTATATTTCGCCCCACGCGGGCGCATTGAAAATTTCCCCCAGCTTATATGATCTCGTTTACTATAACCCGGATATTTGGTATAAAGTGAACTTGTACTGTTAAATAAAGGGTTATATTTGTAGGCTGTAGTGTATCTTTGATTTTATGTCTGCCCAGCTTTTAATCATTGGTATTGTTGTAGGTATACTATGTGCTATGTGTTAGGTACCGATAGATACAACCAATTTCACTTTAGACTTCCTGAGCTATGGGCTATTCTTTCAAGTTTCCAATATATATATGGAACCACAGGGCTATCAGGCCGCAAAAATGCAAAACAGATCAATACTATGGTGTTCGGTCACTACATCTGTATACCGGTGGTACCGAGGATGGAAGTGGCTGACCCTAACTATACCAGTTTTAAATACGATAGATGTTGAGATCTATGGACTACGTAAATTCGCAATCCCCTTGCAGCTACAGTACATACGGAGATCAGTAAGGATTAGCGTATTCAGTCAGTACACCTACGGATTTCCTAGTTGTCGTAGACATTTGCTCGCCAGTCGGCTGGAACGAACTCCATGCATGTCTCCAAACTTCGCTCGGTCGTTATGAAAACTTTAACTAGGAATAGAGAAAGGGCACATCAAATCATGCTACCGGAGGAGACGTGATGCGATGGTAATACACCTGTCCTCCAATACCATAATGGTAGTACAGGTAGTCCATATGTGTTGCAATGTTAACTTCAGTAGCAGACGAGTTGGTTTATCCATTAACTAAACTGCCAGCTGCTGACGAATCAGGGCTATCTCTAAGGAATCTAAATGAGCTCGGCCTGGATGATAGGGGGTTTAACTACACTGCCTTTATGCATAATTCATACTGCCAGAACAGTCCGGCGTTCCATTGAAAGCACTATCAAGTCGACCGGTAGTTTTAACGAGAAGTACACCACTAAATTACAGCATTAACTGTGTCAAATATTACAAAACTATACAGTATATAAATATCTGGTATATATGAATAATCGATCTGGCTGATACTTGCCAGTTCGGCAAGACGATGCCGATGAAATTTGATGCGTAGAATCCTACATGTGTGTCAATTAACGCTTGCATAAAGTTTGGCTAATTGTGTGAGGCAGGTGGGAGATAAGACATTAAAAGATCGCCATCGACGGTTAGCTAGGGAGAGATGGCCTGCCCAGCCCAGGCTGGCCATAACGGTATAGCACCTGGAGGGAGGTTCTGAGAATAAAAATTCTCTTTTGTCCGATATATTCGTTACCAACATCAGTCTATATAAAGAATCTCGCTTGAATTAGACCTTGGTAATAACTTGTTATTGCCCCCGCATATAGGGTATGAAGACTGATATAGCGGTACGTGTTCCCCTATACATTACGTTATTACAAAGCTAGCGGCAAAAAAGCACCACCGCCTATTAAGCCTACTAAGACTTATATCGTTTAATCAATTTAGGAAAAAAATGCAATATTTCAGTAGCAAATGATTGAAGTCTATTAATTTGAAAGAACGTGTGTAGTTGTGGGCCACGCGCCTGTTGGTTAAAAAGCTAAAAATGGAGGAGGTTCCAGCGCCCGCCCACTTATAGGCCAGGAGGAGGTCAACGAGCAAGAGGCGAACCGGAGGGGAAAAAGGAACCTTCTAATGTTGAGGTTGGAATATGCCGCACGGAGTTCCCACACTACTTTTTTTTTGCCTAAACATACATCATTTCACCTTTTAATTATTAACCTAGCAGCACAGCATTCTACTTCAGCCATACACGGCGTTTCTTTCTCTTTCTATTCCCTATTTATTTATTTTTATATTGTTTGAAAACTGGGGGCCTGGTCTAGTCTTCGGGGCGAAGCGATGGAGGGCTTGAATAACCGGCCCTCTGAAGATGGGTCTAATGGGCGATCGCGAAGAAAAGTCTCGAGAGTGAATTACTCCGAAGAGGTCTCCTTTGAGATGGAGGAACCCCCGGGTGGCGAAGAGGAAGACAGTAATATCCGGAATGAAGAGGCCGAAGAGAGCAAGCCTAAACGCCGTCGTTTAGGGAACAATAATAACGTCAGCTCCATTGCTACCAAAGATAAAAGCTCGTTCCCCATGAATTGGCAACGAAAAATCCCCGCTGGAGAGAGGACGTCGCTAGTTATGGACTTTTCGAACGCAGCTGTCGAAGAAGACGGGAAGCTTCATCTTCAGGATGGCTCTGTATTATCACCAAACGGTACGTATCTTCAAATTTTGGTGTCTTTTTTCACCTGATACTAACTTCGTCTAGACTTTGTGTATGTCCTGGCCGAACCACCTGGCGAGCCGTATTACATTGGGCGGATCATGGAGTTCGTCAAGCGAACACCGAAAAGTTCTCCAGCCAAGGGCGTGAAAACTGAAGGAGTAATTGATAAGTTCTGGGTCCGGGTGAATTGGCTCTACCGACCAAAAGACATTAGCAAGAAGTCGCTCGACTCTCGAATGCTCTATACAACTACTCATTGTGACTTATGCCCTATGCTCTCGCTTAGAGGGAAATGCATTGTCGTCCAGAGAGACCACATTGAAAACCTTGACGAATTCCGAAAACGCCCAAATCATTTCTGGTTCGACAAGCTATATGACCGGTATATCATGCGCTTTTACGACGTGATTCCCACCGAAAAAATTATTAACATGCCTCGGAACCTCCATGATTTCCTCACTGAACATTATCGCTATGTGCTTATCGAGGGAGGCAAGTCCAAAGATCTCATGACTGCCCCGAAAAGCTGCAAAAAATGCTTGCAGTGGTGCTCTTCGGACGATTCGGTCCAGTGCGCTCACTGTAAGGATCATTACCATATGCTCTGTGTAGACCCTCCTCTGGAGCGGAAACCTACGAGGGGCTTCGGCTGGTCTTGTGCCGCCTGCTCAATGGCACTTGAGCTTAAACTACAGCAAAACCAGGGCCTCGTTTATAAATCGAAGAGCAGCAATAACAACAACGCCAACAGCAGCGCCGTTGCTTCTACCGAACTGTCTACTGCTAACAGTTCCAACTCTACGGCTGAACCATTTTCTTCTAATGGATCCTCCACGCAAGTCCCGAGCCGGTCCGGGTCTGGGTCTGCTTCATCCTCACCGCCACCCGTGTCGCGTTATGAAGAACTCGAAGCAGTATACGAAGACCGAATTGCCAAAGTTAAGCCGGCAAAGGAGAATCTATGGCCATTTAGATACCTTGGCATGCATTCTAAACTTGAGGATATCCTCGATCAGGATGAGGACAACATTTACCCCAGAGCCTCTTCCCGTCTGGGTACCAAGCACCAGGCGCAAGTGGCCGATTGGCCCGGACGGCCCGTGATTTATGTGGAGCCAGAGAAAATAGACCGTCGACGAAAGAAAATTGGTCGTCGCGGATTCCAAGGACAACCGGCAAGCCAAACTCCTTCCTCGAATAACAGCGAGTCTAGTGGCCACTCAAGTTTGCGTAGCAAAGATAAGCCGTGGATTCAAACTCGCCCACCGGGTTATATTGAGCGAGGTGGAGATGCAACCTCCGCCTTGCTATGGAACCCTGGCAAGGTTAGCGATGAGAAGGTCAAGACTTTCCTAGAGAAAACTGAGCCGTATGCCAACAAGCTTAAGTTGGCTAGCAATTCGCCGAATTTTGTTGACGCCTCGCTCAAGGCATATATGGATTGTGGTTATGACGACTCGAAAGCACTGGCAAAGATATCTACTTTGACAAGAAAGCAGTTAAAAGAGCCGACGCTGACTACAGAAGAGAAGGCTAAATTCGAGAGTGCCGTTCGCAAGTACGGTAACGAGCTGCATGAAGTGAACAAGGAGATTGGAACGACCAAGAGTGCAGACGTTGTGCGATACTACTACTTGTGGAAGAAAACTCCTATGGGCCGTGAAATATGGAACAATTATGAGGGTAGGCGTAATAGAAAGCGCACAGAGATACCAAACCACACCACCCGTTCTGGGCTTGTTGACGAAGTGGCTGACGACGAGGATGACTCTGCGTACGATTTGGAAAAGTCAAAGGCTCTAAAGCGATCATATGTGTGCAAATTCTGCGAAACCACAAGTTCTCGCGAGTGGCGACGTGCTCCAGGCGTTCCGGTTGCAGGCGCTGAAAATCCCATTGTGGCACTCTGTATACGATGTGCACGAATGTGGAGGCGCTATGCTGTCATGTGGGAAGAACCTGATGAAGTCCTTCGAATGGCAAACCAGAAAGGCGCGGTCAATCGCAAGCGAGTAGAAGAAGAGCTCATTGAGGACGCTAAAGCCATTTTTGCCGAGATGGAAAGGGAGCGAGAACGTGACAAAGTGCGAAAAGTACGGAAAGAACAACGTATTGAGAAGCATGAGCGTAAGAAGGCCAAGGCTGAAAAGCCGGCGTCAGAACCCCTAGAATCTGGGCAAGCCCCAACTAGCCAGGATATGACGCCTTCGCCGGGATCCAAGCAATATGGCGAGCCAGATACAGCGGAAAACAGCTCTCCAGCTTCGCCATTTACGCCTCGCCAGGAAACGGCCCAGCAACGAGCGCTGGCTCATGCGGTACAGATGCACTTTAACAAAGAAGCACAAAAGGGCTCTCTGAGCGTCAACGGCCAGCTGCCTGGCCCGATATCGATGTTGCTAAGGAATTGTGCCGTATGCGGGCAAGTAGCCCCCAAGGCCCGTCAGCTCTTCTGTCAGAACTGTGGCATCAACGTCCACGCTGAGTGTTATGGAGTTGACGTTCGAAATACGCAGATTGGGTGGCTGTGCGATGTGTGCTCAAACGACCAAAAACCTATTATCAACACCCTGTATTCATGCACACTGTGCCCTGTTCGGGATTCTTTCCACGACACAGTGGTTACGGTAGATTCTCCTGTTGCGTTCGACGGCCTTAAGAGAACACTAGACAATAACTGGTGCCATGTCAGATGTGCTGTTTTCATGGACGGCATCAAATTTGGTAATACGCGCTACCTTCAGCCTATAGAGGAGGTTTCGAACGTCTCTCCTGAGCGTATAAAGGAAGTGTGCGTTCTATGTGGCACTTCAAGCGGCGCGTGTATCGGATGCTCGGTGTGCTCTAAACCATTCCACATTGGCTGCGCAGGTAGGAACGATTATTTATTTGGGTTTGAGATTGACGAGAGTTCAGAGGATACTACTTTGCCGGTTGTGGAATTCGCGGGTAAGAAGGGCGTCATGTCTGCTCATGTTTTGTGTTCCGACCACAAGGACACGGATCGCGCTAAGGAGCTTCATGCATTGTACGAAATTGATCCGGAAGCGAATAAATCCGCCATTCGCATTTATTGCGATGAGTACAAGAATGGGCGAGCTGGAATTAGTGGTGCGAAACGTTTGGCAGATATCGTTTACTCTTATGCCAAGGCTGGAGATTCTAGTGCTGACATTGTGGTTGAGTTCCCTGACACTAGCCTTATAGTATCTCCAAATTTGGAGTATCTTGAAAAGACTCCAGCCACGTTGAAATGTGCTGATTGCGACGTGGTCAAACCGCTAACTCTCTACGAGGTGCAGTCTGACAACGGCGAAAAGCAAATGAGATGCGGCGAATGCTATTGGCAGCACGTGAATCCCAAGGCGCTTGAGAAGTTCGCTACTAATCCCGTTGCGAACATTACGGGCCTCGAATGGACTGAGCGGACTATGAAACTTGGTGACAATGCTCTAAGGACAATTAACAAGAATGTTTCCGATCGATTGGGTCCGCTGTTGGCGGAACAGCCCCATAAACTACTGGAGCTTCCTGAGAACCTTCCTGGGATGAAGGAGATAAAACAGGAGCCTTCTCCGCCGCCGGGTCTTTCTTCACAGGCATCATCGACAGCACACATCCATGCAAGTCGAGCTACACCTACGAAGACGCAAGAGCCTCGACAATCCACGCCCTCTCAGCAGCCTGTCCAGCCTCAGCCAATCCAGCCGCAGTCGCAGCCACATCTGCCTCTCCCTCCACCTCCACCACCGCCTCCTACGCATTCTCATCAACAGACTCCAGTCCCATCGACCCAGCAGTCGGCGCCTCAACATGGTCATTTCATGATGCCTCCGACGCAGCATAGCTACCCTCCACCCCCTCCACACTTATATACCATGTCAGACTACCATCGATTCCCGCCGCCGCCAATACCCATGCCTTTTGCTATGCAATATCACCAGCCGCCGATCCAACAAATGCCCCGTCATGGACTGCCAATGCCACCACTCATGCCGTATGGGTATCATCATGGTCATCAGGTACAATATTCACCACCACCGCCGCCGCCACCTCCTCGACAGAGTTATTCTACACCCCCATCGCAGCAGCAGCAGCAACCACCACCACCACCACCACCACCACCGCCTCCGCCGCCTCCTCCTCCTCCATCACATTCACAATCCGAACAATCTCCACGTTCTAACCGGACTGCTGTGACCAGTTTGCTTAATCCTGTCGAAGAAAAGTGATGAACTCTATTGTTTTATTACAGCTAACATAATGTTAATTTATTTGTGCATATTCACTGAGAGTGCTTTTCTAGTTCTCGTAGTTCATACCATAAAAATCATATCTGAAGTTCGACAAAAGATTGGCCGTTCTGACCGACACAGCAAACCCCCATCATTAGTACATAATCGTCACGGCCAATTAGACCTGTCCTATTAAAAACATTAGCCAAGGTAACCAGTTTTCAAGGCCTCCTGGATTCTGGAAATTTCGTCTAACGTGGAGGCCCTCTTCAGTTCATCCCGAAGTCTTGCTCGTTCCTCATCGGAAAGAAGACGGGCCATGTTCTTTTTCGAGGCTGCTGGAACAGCTGTGGAGCTTGATTCGCCCATAATATCCTTGGCCAATTGGGATGGCTCCTCTATCGACTGGCCAAAGAGCTTCCTAGCGTTTGTGCGCTCGACGTCTTTGATCTTTTGGAAGTCCAGGACCTTAAGCGACGGAACAAGCCAGATTACAAAGAGTCGATAATGCTTAGCGGCTGAAATGCACACTGGATTGTCAACAAGACTGAGGTGGGTCAGCCGTTCGAAGCGCGCCAATGGCACAAGATCCGAAAGCGAATTCAGGCCATTCGATGTCAGAATTAGATCGCGCAGGTTGGGCAATAACTCCGAAAGATTCGGTTGGATGTAAGTGATCTTGTTCCTAGCCAACAGCAGTGTCTCTAGCTTGGTCATACGCGGGAAGTTGCCCAGAACGCGTATATCGTTATCAGTAAAGTCAATCGCATCATGTGTATCTCGGGTCGCGCCCAAGTTTTCAATGACCGGAATTCGGAGCGACCGGAGCAGCAATTCTCGCTGCTTCAATGGATTGGTATAAGCTGGCGAATTCGCCAGTAAATCAGCAGTCAGCTGCATATCTTGTTCCTTTCACCTAGGGTAGTTTGGGGGTACCTTGTTCAATAATAAAAAAATAATAAAAAAAACTTAAAAGCTCTTAATGAACAGCCTGTATAGGTAAGTTTGACTAATAAATAAAATAAATAAACTGGACAGGACGGTTAAATAACGAAAGACCAAGTCCTATACTCCAGTATCGATCCGTGAAAGGTGGATTGGTGATGTCCGAAGTTTCGCGTCTGGCTTAATTTTTCAGGCACGGCTGTCACCCCACCCCAGGAAACGAATTTTGGCCAGTTGACGTACTGTTAAAAAGTAGACTACGAAGGACGAATTTTGATATCCAGAAGAGAGATTCTCGATTTTTGTGATAGAAGTAACTTCATTGGTTTATTTTGTGCAATTTATTAGAAAAAAGAAATGGCGGACGTGGATTACTCCATTTACCTGGTTACCGACACCCCATTGGTCCCCGCGGGACTAACTCTCGAACAGCAAGTCCAGAAGTCTATTGAGAACGGGGCTACTATTGTCCAGCTTCGAGAGAAAACCGCGGAGACTCGAGACTTTGTGGAAATCGCCAAGCGAATCCACAAGATCACTAAACAGGCGGGTATCCCATTGATCATCAATGATAGACTTGACGTCGCTCTCGCAATTGACGCTGAGGGCGTTCACGTCGGCCAGGATGATATGGACGTGCCGACGATCCGCAAGTTCTTACCTGGCAAAATTGTTGGTGTCTCGGTGAACAATGTCGAGGAAGCCCGCCAGGCAATCAAGGACCGGGTAGAGTACGTGGGCATTGGTGCCGTTTTTGGTACGCTCACCAAGGACCTCAAGAAGGCTCCAATTGGCTGCTCCGGGGTGCGAGATATCCTCAAGGTCCTTCAAGAGGAGTGCGACTACGATATGAAGACGGTCGCCATTGGCGGGATCAACGCTTCCAATGTCCAGCAGGTAATGGAGCTCTCTGCAGCGGAGAAGAAACGACTCGACGGCGTTGCTGTAGTGTCTGGTATCATTGCCGCTCAGGACGCCGGGGCCGCGACCAAAGAGCTCAAGGCTCTATTTGGTTCTCCTGGTCCGTGGACCAGAGTCCCTGGCGCAGGAGTTTCGAGTGTTGACGTTCTACTCAAGCTCGCCCCCAAGCTTGTCTCCAAGGTCGCCGAAGTGAGCCCACTGCTTCACCACATCACGAACAATGTGGTCAAGAACATATCGGCAAACATGTCCATTGCCGCCGGTGCCTCTCCGGCCATGTCTGAGTGCGCTGAGGAGTTTCCTGACTTTGCTGCTGTTCCAAACGCGGGCCTGCTTATCAACATGGGCACTGTGAGCACGGTATCCATTGATATGTATCAGGCTGCTCTCAAGGCGTACAACAGCAATGGGCGGGCAGTTGTTTTGGACCCGGTCGGTTGCGGCGCTTCGGGCCAGAGACGACGGGTCGTGTCGATTCTACTCAACTCCGGTATCTATGACGTTATCAAGGGCAACGAAGGCGAAATCACTGCTGCGGCAAAGGTGAAGGGAGCTGCGATGAAGGGCGTTGACAGTGTTGGTGTCTCTACTCTCGAGAAGCGTATTGAAACAACGCGGAAGCTTGCCGTTGAGAATCACACTACTGTGCTTATGACGGGCTCCCAGGATGTGCTTGTTGAGGGAATTGGCTCTGGCCGAACCTTGGTGTTTGAAAATGGTGACCCATACCTTGGTAAGATCACTGGCTCTGGCTGCATTTTGGGTAGTTTGATTACTGCTTTTACGGCGGTTGAGTCCAACGACCGAGTTGCTGCTGCGGCTTCGGCACTTCTGCTTTACACGCTTGCATCGGAACGAGCAGTCCAGCGGCCTGAGGTCAAGGGGCCGGGCACGTTTGTGCCAGCTCTTCTGGACTGTGTGCACGAGATATCGCTCGAGTCTCAGGCTGGTAACACTGAATGGATCAATGCTGCCAAGGTCAAGTTCGTTTGATCTGCTTGATTTTTACAATCCCCATTTGGGGTTGGTATCAATTAAATTTGGATGCTCAATTAGAGAGTGGAAATGATCTGATAAACGCTAATAAGGCATTTAGAAAGTCTTCCAAATAAATTAAATATATACAAAGTCTATTAGTACATAGAGCCATTTTCACCAGCCCTCTATTGAAAGGACGGATCGGTCAGATGGCTTGTCTTCAGCGTAGGTAGCCTTCCGCGCCTCTTCAGCAATCTTGTGAATTTCCTCATGGTCCTTCTCGCTAAGGCTATCGTACCGGTACCACGGATCAATGAACCCAACCCGTCCGGCAGCAAAGTCTCTATCGGAAACGTGCTCAAACACATACAATTGGGTTCGAATATAATGAACAAGCTGCTCAAGATGAGCCATGTCAATATCTGGCTTAGATGCATAGAGGCTTCGCCACAAGGCAGCAGCGAGAACACTGTCGCTCGTAGCTAGACCCTCGTCGTAAGAGAAGATAGCACCCCGTAACTGGTCATTGAACTGCTTCTTATAGCCGTTAATGGCTCGATCAGACGGAACCTTCACTTCAAGCCGCAGTCTGTGTCCAATATCCTCGAAAATGGCATTGATGAGCTTCTTCTGGTACTCACGGCAATACTTTCGAGGCATAGCCCGCATTCGGACAAACAGCATCCAAATATGCAGCGCAGAGATCAAAAACTGCTGTTGGAATGTCCTTGGCATGCCCAGAGTGTTGTAATAGAACTTGGCCTGCTTAGAGAGCTGGTCAGGCTTGGAATCTTCCGGATAGTATCCCTGGTGCTTGCACAGGTCCCGGAACAGCCTAGCACTGACCGGACCAGATCGCACGCGGTCCATGTCCATCGAGAACATGCTGATTACACCCTGGCCAAGCATTCGCTGCCATCCTGGAAGCTCAACGTCGTACTGGGGTGTGGTGTCGGTGTACTTGGCGACAATAGTGTCCTTGAGACTGACTTTAGGGAATTTTAGGACCCCACCGGCGAGGATGGCCGGATCCGCTTTTGTCGAATTGAATCGGACTCCTCGTAGGACAGATATAGACCGTCTGAACATCTTCGCTTACTGTCTGAATCGGCGAATGAGCGTTGACTGAAAAAAAATTTGGTTTTCCCGTCAGTTTGGGACCAGGAGTTCAGCCGTGTGCGGCTCGTGGGGCTCTCAAATAGTTGATGCACTTTAATAGAGCTATAAATCGATCTGATATCGTTAGATAATAATTGAGTAATGAGACTCAAATAGCATTTGAAAGTATATCGATTCTAGGGGCTATGTAAGGGTGAGTTGTACATAGGTGCCGCAAGTATTGTGGCTCTAAGAAAACCAAATAGGGTTGGTCAATCCAAGCATATTATCGCTATTATCTCTCACTTCAAGTCGAATCCATTTCATATCAGCAATTCGGTTAATCTCCAGTGACAGATTGCAGTCCTGCTTACACGGCTCTTCCATCAATAGCCCATTGTTAGTCAGCAAGCACACCCTACAGGAAGGGAGCCCATTCAATTGAACCTGGGCTGAGAGCATTTTGGCCGCAGAATTGAGATACCCACCAACTTCAGACGTCTCCCCCGTCTCTGGATCGGTAACTGAGAAGGCAATAGAATATTCCGGCTCTCCAACAATGTACGCCTTTCGTTTTCGTAGAGCGCAAATCAAAGACGCCACAGACAAATCGGTAGAGCAGATCACTGTCTGTGGCCGTCCAATTACATCCCGCGGCATAAAATGCGTATCGCTAGCACCAACTGCCGTAAATACCTTGTTCTCCCGCAAGAACTTGTCCCATTGTGCAACCGCATTAATGTTTCGATAGTCCTCATCATGCGCTTTCCAAGGGCCATTCCAGACCTCAATGGCATCCATTTCATCGATGAAAGAGTAACCCCACCCGCACGCCAGCTGAATGTCAAATGGGTGGTTGATGATAGCAAAGCCATCGCTATCATGGACTTGGGCAACTGCCTTCTTCAAGGACTCGTCGTCGGGGATTCTTGCATCTATCCACTGGCCCACGTTAAGTCCAATAGCATTCCAATGGCCATACTTTGTGGTGACTTCTTCTCCTCTGCCAACCAAGAAGTCGGAAGGAACATATCGCCCAAAATCCAGTCCGGCACTCGATGTATTATGCTCGGTCGAAAAGAAGAAGTCCAGGCTACGCTTTCTGGCTGCAGAAATAAGCTCGTCTGGCTTGTGCTTCCCATCAGAGTGCACCGAGTGGACATGAAGGTCGCCCCTGTACCACTTGGAAGTAGCATCTCGTGAATAAGGCGACAGCTTTTCGTACTCCAGAGCACGCGACGGGGCAGGGGTCGGCGTGAATGGCTTCAATGCACGATTGGACTCATATTTCAGAGTTATAACAAGATCCCAGTCAATCCCTTCTTCTTCGCGCACTCGGTAGGGACCAAAGCAGATGTGCCACTTCCCAGGCGGAATTGCTCCAGCGAGGTAACCTGGGGTGGCGTCTTCATATGAGATCACAAATTGATCTCTGGCTCCGCCGGACCATCCTCGGAATTGTGACGTGTTTAGTGCTGTATCCAAGCCGAATACTCCAAAATCCAGATTGTTTCCATCGCCCTTGTGAGAGTAACTATACACGGCGTGAATTTCAGTGACCCCCGCTGGAACTTCGAACTGCACGTAAAAAAGTTCCCCCTGGTTGTCATGGCTCACATGCCCATTGATCTTGATGATGTTTGGCTCACACTGATTAACCATTATTGTAAATGGGGATCGATCTGTTTTGAGAAGAATTCCAACATCGACTCCGCATTGAGGCCATTTTGTACTTAGCTCCACAATCCTATCCTGCCCGGAAAGGGAACCGTTATCGGGGGAGTCTACCGACAGCTATCCTGCTTATTTGTTCTACCTAGTATAGTATAAGCATCCTACGGACTCATTTACCGAAACCACCATGTATCTCGAGCCGTATGTGGCTTTTCTTACGCTAATCGCAGTTGATTTTCCCGCTCAGCCGTAAATCCCCTCTATTAATTGATCCACGCGGAAGAAATACAGCTAAAATTGCTGATTGCTCTGCGAGACATTTATTCCACCATCCCACGCACCCCACGTAAAACCAGATCATTTTAATGTTGATCTTGCACGGCTCGGCTGCAGATGCATGGGAGCTTGGCTGTGCCCGGGGTACATAGGATGAGACATACGCTTCACACGGCTACACCACCTTTTTAATATATACTTCGTATTCCTGTACACTCGATCTTATACTGTAGCATGTCTCTATTCTACTGAAATTTGGAGATAAGCAAAACTGATAAGATATGGTGTATCTGCTGGTTTCAAATAGTTTTTTTCAGATAGCAGCTCGTAAATCTACGAAGAAATAAGTCAAGAGAGTTTGCACGCATGGGCACGGCGATATCGCCGGTTCCTTAATTGTCGTACCCCTTTCGTCAGATGTACGGCTGCCCCTCTTTGATTCGCCTGTCTCCGCACATGCGATCTGCTACAGCTGTGTTTGGTTACGAAGACTGTTGCGGTGGTGGGTAGCATATCGCCATTATTCTTCATGCATCATGGACGCAGCCCCATGGCGGCTAACCAATTGGTTCAATGCTCTTGACCAGGTGTGCTTTCGTGGCATATATCCCAAAAAAATGCAATGGCGCCGTGTTTGAGTATATGTAAATGGAGTTTCGTCGGACAATTTATCTACTAATCAGAGTATTTGCCTTTCGCACGTTAAGCTAACGTATAATTTCACTTAATGTTTTGAACTGCTCAGAAAGGTAAGCGAGAGGGCGGTGGTGTGTGGGGCAAGATGCGAGAATGAACGAGAACCCTTACGGAGCTCAACTCCGGAGGCAGACGTTCCAGGTAGATAGATTGTAAAAACAAAAACGTGGAGGCAAAGGTGAGGAATCCCACATTATCGGCTGCCTTTTCGTGAAGTTAAATAGACAGGGCAATCCTAGACGAATTCTCAGAAACATCTAGGAAACGATGACTTCTGAGAAAGCTCAGCCAACTACCGAGATACATCCTCAGGATCTCAATGACGATCTTGAGGACTGGATGACCAAAGGAAATGTCATTATCGTATCGGACAAGTCCAAAGAAGGAACAGCACTTGAACACCAGCTTACTCTCTGGCAAGCCGTCAAGAAGTACCCGAAGATTATTCTGTGGTGTATGTTCCTAAGTCTTCCCATTATTGGACTACAATACGATGAGACCATTATGGGAGCCTTCTACGCCCTTCCCGCTTTCCAGAAGCACTATGGACGGTACTACGAAGGGAAATATATCGTTCCGGCCAAGTGGCAGAGTGCCATTAGCATGGCCGGCTATCTTGGACAGATCTTTGGTGGTTTAGGTGTAAATACCAAGATTATGGACAAGTATGGCCCTCGAGTAACGCTTTCCATTGGTGTCGCAAGCATTTTTTGTACTGTTTTCCTTCAATTTTTTGCCGTTTCATTGGGGATGCTCTTTGTGGGAGAGTTTTTTGCCGGTATTGTTAGTGGTGGATTTGTCGTCATTGCTGCCGCTTACGCATCTGAGATCGCTCCGCTGGCGTTACGAGGAATTCTGACTTCTTACATCAATCTTTGTGCCGTTACTGGCCAGTTTATCGGCACCGGTGTCGCCACGGCGCTCCAGGGTCGTGACGATCAGTGGGCTTACCGAATTCCGTTTGCACTACAGTGGTCTTGGCCGATTGTCGTGTTGAGCTTAATGCGATTCTGTCCAGAGAGTCCGTACTGGCTTGTCAGAAGAGGGCGTACTGAAGATGCCGAAAAGACGTTGAAGCGCCTTTCAAGTGACCCAAATTTTGATCCTGCTCCGATGGTTGCCATGATGAAGGAGACTAACGACCTTGAGCAGGAGCTCAACAACTCTGCGTCTTACTTGGATTGCTTCCGAGCCACTAATCTTCGTCGAACGGAGATAAGCATGATAGTCTTCCTAACACAGGTCATTGGAGGTGGTTCTCTCATGGGCTATTCGACTTACTTCTTTGAGCTCGCTGGTATGGACACTAGTAATGCATTTGCCATGTCACTCGGTCTGAAGGGTGCTTCTTTCTGTGGCACGGTACTCTCTTGGTTTGTCATGTCACGAGTGGGACGGCGAAGACTCTATGTTGGCGGGGAAATTATTCTTACCTGTACCTTGTTCATTATCGGCATCTTGGACGTCCAAAGGAACTATGCTTCCCGACCAGGACTTAGCTGGGCCCAGGCTGGTCTGTTGGATCTCTTCACCCTTGTATACGACATGACTATTGGACCTATTTGCTATGTACTTATTAGTGAAGTCTCTGCCACTCGACTTCGAGGTAAAACCATCTCAGTTGCAACTGCAAATAAGGCTGTTTTTGGCATCATTATGAGTGTTAGCATGCCTTACATGATGAATGCTGACCATGCAAACTGGAGAGGCAAAGCAGGGTTTTTCTTTGGAGGAATTAATACCCTTTTGACAATCTGGTGTTTCCTTAGAATTCCAGAAACCAAAGGCAGGACGTTCGAAGAACTGGATATTCTTTTCGAGCGTGGCGTAAAGGCAAGGGACTTCTCTAAGTATACTTCAGCCCAGTAGCGTTACGAAATTCGTTTTTAGCTTTGACATTACCATATTGTGATTGATAAATGTCTCCCAGTTAAATGATGCCATCAATGGTATGTGGTAAATCTTGATATTTTCACTTGCTTGTCACTCGACTTTCAATAGCTGGCTTTCTCTCACTCTTTGTATCAATACACTTAGAATTTGGATTTCATTGCCGAATTACAAAAACTTATCAATTTGGGTGGTTGGCGCAAGCTTTCCCCCCGGCATATCGCGGCGCAGTTTGTCATCATTGGTGTTCCACATGTTTTTGCTCAAGAAAAGGCTTTCCGTCGTGTCATTTGCGCTTTGGCGCCGAGGAAATCGACCCCATAGGCTGAAGGTGTTGAATTTCATTGATTTGTTATGATACGCTAAGCTCAGAAAGCAAATATACTATGCGCAATAAATCCTGACTTTCTAACACAAACGTGACGAGCTAAAAATGCTGATAATTCATATATTTGTTCATTCGACGTTGCGGAAATGAACGAATGGGCAAAAAATTCAACCGACATGACAACTTGGGACATAAAAGGCTAGCTATATTAACTTGTGCAGGCACTAATTATTATTATTATTTTTTTTTCTGTAATACAGTATTACCGGTACCTGGATTTGTTGAGGTATAGCGGTTCGGTGAGTGACCAGTGTGGACAGGCTCGGTGAGTAAACGAAGTAAAACGGTTCGGAGCACAGCCGAGCTGAGGAATCGGAACATCGGTGATGAAGCGAAGGAGAACCACACCGGCGACATGAAAAATAAATTGAGGGAAGATCCCATGGTTGGAGAAGTAAGCAAATAGACAGTAATGCAGGAACTCACCGAGGACCAAGTCTCTGACACACGACCAGTAGCTGCGACGGAAAGAATGGATAGGGGTCCATTCATTCAACATGGATTGACTTATGACTGTTTTAGTGTAATAAATCCTATTAAGATAAAAGAAAAGAGCTTGCGGAGAATCCATTGCTGCTATGCTGCCAAAAAATTGAGAGCAACATATTTAATTTGCGCAACCTATGACGTATTCGCCTGTATACGGACTGGAAACATTCTTGATGGCTAGAATTAACTCTACGATGCAATAGTATCCACTGGCGGCCGATCGATCCATTCGCTTACATAATGCGTTTTACGATTATTAGTCAGATTTTCAAAATGATGACTAATCAAGAAAATTTACCTTTTCAACGTCTCATTTAAAGTTTTTTCCAATTCTTCAGGGGCGTCTGGTGTAGTTGGTTATCACATTCGCTTAGCATGCGAGAGGTCCCCGGTTCGATTCCGGTGTCGTCCATTTTTGAAATTTTATGCATGTATGTCTCAGACATACATACATATAATATTATAGTGCAGGAACTCACCGGGGACCAAGTCTCTGACACAACCAGCTGGTATACTATAGCTGCGACAGAAAGAATTCATTAATGGATAAGGATCCATTCATCTAACATGTTGGGTGTCAGAAAAGTAGACTCCTAGGAATGCGCTATCTCCTCGGAACGCATTAACTCCGTCCCGAAGTCAATCGCTATTATAAAAGCCACGTTTCCCTCTATTTACTCTTTTCCTTTCCTTACCGTCTTTAATGTAGACACTTCGGTGTCTAACCTTGTACTTTCGTATAAATTAATTAGGATCAGATATACTTTATAATTGATATTTGACTTCCAACATAACACACTCATTGCTTGACTTACTTTATTCTAATAATTAAAGCGTGGATGAAGAGAAAAATATTGTCACGCACATCTTCCTTTTCATAGTGCGTGAAGAAGTTCCCGTGCTCGCGCAGGTTTCTGTGACCCGTGTTGAGGGAGGCCTGGCTCACCAACCGTACCTTAAGAATTCATAACAAGAATTCATTCACCTGCCAGCATCTTCGCGAATTCTGGATCGTCCATACAACTTCGTCCTATATATACATGCAGCGTGCATGACTTCAAAAACTGGTCGACTAATAGCTGAGGTCATGGTTTCACGTGTTTTCGTTCATATATACACTTTCGCTTCAGAAACACCTATAAATTCATCAATCTTTTAATATGACAGTTATATAGATGGTAATGAATATATATAAAAAACGCATAATCGGTCGGCCGCGCGCGGTCGTATACTATAGCGCGGATTTGCAATGGCTATAGCTATAGCATGAATTCAAGCTTGGAAAACCACGATTATAAGCATACAGGGAAAAATTTAAACATAGCATATGTGCAAAATGCAAAGCAAATGAGTTGGATGTGCGTATACGCTGTGTAGAGGTGGATGCAGATGAAGTTAACCCTGTGGGCTATACGGCAGCGCGCTAGAATGTGGTGGGCCGAAAGGCAAATTACATATGCTAGAGTCATTGCTGAAGTCGTCGTATAGCGTATTCATAAGGTCTATTCATCTAAAGTCTGGGCTCAATATCTATGAAACGCCTGTTGATTGTTTCGCGGAGCTTGGGAACGATCTCATCGGCCCAGTCATCGTCAAGATCCTCCCGTTGGCCCCGGCCATACACTTGAGCTTGGTAAGACACTCTTGAGCGAAAATCGGGGGCTTCAGACGCCTGCACTATTCTGGTAATCGGTTTGCTTGATGAATTTCCTCGAATAATGATATGGAAATGGACATGATCGATGATCTGACCAGCTTCTCTGCCGTTATTTTGGACGATGTTGAATGCCGCTGCGGGGTTGACTATTGATCTGAGCGCGCGAGACACCTCGGCGAGAGCAATACCAAGGGCCGCGGCAGAATGTTTATCGGCCGTTAATTCGTCAACTGTAGCAAAATGCTTTCTAGGAGTGATCAGAATATGAGCTTCTGAAGCGACCAAGGGTTGTATATCTAGGAATCCAAGTACCAGCTCGGTTGCTAAAAACACAGTTGGTGCGGATTGGCCCGATTTCGCGGGGTTATCGTTCGCTATCTCGCAGAACACACAGCCATCCATCGCGCTAGGAACTGAGAATGGGAAGGTAGGTTGGGAGTAAAGTTGGGAGTTCAAATGCGCATGCTAACTTGATGTTGCATGATCTAAGCGGCGTTAAAGCACTCAATTGAGCTTCGTTACAATTAATTGAAATGATTTCGATTATCAGGTAATTGAACTGTATTGATAACAGTACAATGCATTCTCATCATGCCGCCAACATCGATTACTTGTATTATAGCGCGATGTGTGTGTGTGTGTCCATGACGTAAGTAGTTAGCAAATTAATTTTTTATTATTGATAGCCCAGCTTCTACTTTTTTGCCATTTTTAAGTTTGTGAGAAGTGATACAAAAGCTCGAGCATTCACCATGCCCACAGGAACCAACTGCCGGAGTCTCCGCTCGACAAGATGTAAAGCTCCCGAAATCAGCGTCCAATGGGAAAGGTGTTTTAAAGGAGCCGCAAAGACATGTATAGGCTCTCACCCAGCTGCCATTCAATTGCCTTTTCTAACGCCGCCAAGTAAGGTGCCAACCGAAGAACCAGTATCAACAGCATCAGTGCAATACTACCGGCAAAGTCTGGCCCATCATGAATAATTCTGCTTAAAACAATCATCCCCTTGCTTTCCCGACCATAAAATGCCCCCCCCCCCCCCCCCCCCCCCCAAGCAACGGCCAATAGGTTAGAGGCTGCTCTGAATCACTAATATTACAGCTCGAGAACATACACAATTGAGAGCAAAGATAGCCGGAATTTGCAAACCGAATAGAAACAGCAAGCTATCAAGAATATTAGCGCTATTTTACAGATCCATTGACTTTACAACGGGTATTTGACTGCGCGCAATCAATAACACTACGTCAAGAAGGTTTTCCCTCATGCTATCAGCGGCCTTACCACTGAGGAAATCGACCCCGTCTACCTTTACTGGATATTGTTATATTATATTAGAAACGTCATGTACTTCGATTAGTCCTCCTTCACCCTAGGCAACGGACTTTAATCAAGATTATTACCCGGTATTAATACCTAACATCAACCCCCCTGGGACGGAGTTAGCCTTCACCTGTATCGGATATCGTACGATGTCTGCCACAACATACACACTTTCTCACTGCCATTATCGGCAAGTGGAAATCTGATAAAAACTTCTTGGTATAAACACGGGGGCCAAAGCTCCACTAAATAACACATTAATTCTTAGTCAATAGGTCAACACCCTTGCTGACTTCACCATCTGCGAACGCCGCCGCACGCGGCTTTAATGCAAGATGGCTGCATGCTTTTATGTAAGCATCATCAACCCCATTACCTAAGATGAAAATTCTGGTCGTTTATTTCGTATTCCCTCCCCGAGAGATCGTCCCCCCTGTTTTAGGCGACTTTTTCCCTCCTTGCAACGTGCAACGTTCACTTTCCGCCCCGGAGCGTCGACCAAAATTTGTAGGACTTTCACCACATTTATTCTTTCTTTCCTTCTAGAGATAGTTACCACCAGAAGTCCGAAATGACGTACGTATTGTACCCTTCCCCTCCTCAACCTGGGGGTGTCCCCTGACATACTGAAAGCTAACTGAAAAATATTTAGATCCGTAATTAACAGCACCGTGGCCGCTGGTACGGGATTTATTGATACGCTGGACCAGGTCTCCGCGCTCCACACCCATCTCAACTACTTTGAGCGGCTCTGGGCGTCGTACTATGTCTGGATGAACAATGACGTTCTGGCTACTGGCCTTATGCTCTTCGTCCTCCACGAGGTCCTTTACTTTGGGCGAAGTTTGCCATGGTTCATCATCGACTGCATCCCGTACTTCCGAAAGTACAAGATCCAGGACAGCAAGCAGCCGTCCCTCAAGGAGCAGTGGGAGTGTATGAGATCGGTTCTTCTCTCTCACTTCATGGTTGAGGCCATTCCGATCTGGGGCTTCCACCCAGTGTGCGACTATCTTGGGATCCAGATCGGTGTTCCATTCCCCGACTGGAAGACCATCGCCTTTCACGTGGGAGTCTTCTTCATTTTTGAAGACACTTGGCACTACTGGATGCACCGAGGTCTCCACTACGGTCCATTCTACAAGTACATCCACAAGCAGCACCACCGATATGCTGCGCCATTTGGAATGGCTGCCGAGTACGCTCATCCAATCGAGGTTGCTCTGCTCGGCGTTGGTACCGTTGGCATCCCGGTCTTCTGGGTCATTGCCACCAAGGATCTTCATATGCTGACTGTTTACATTTGGGTGGCACTCCGATTGTTCCAGGCTATTGATGCCCACTCTGGCTATGAGTTCCCATGGTCCCTCCACCACTTCCTTCCATTCTGGGCTGGTGCTGACCACCACGATGACCATCATCACTACTTCCTTGGCAACTACGCCTCCTCCTTCCGATGGTGGGATGCTCTCCTTGGTACCAACCCAAAGTTCAACCCAAAATCAAAAACCGACATGAAAAAGCAGGCTAAGCTTGCTAAGACCGACTAGACATACTTTACGATATCACATATTCTCTATCCAACAGAACCCATGTAATTATATATAAACGACCCGCTATAGTGCTAATGATAATCTAATTCTCATAGTTGTGTTATGGACCATTGTAAAGTATCACTATCACTCCTATCGAATCACAAGGGCAAGGAATTTTGACTCATCAAGGAGATCATGGCACACATGCTTCATACACGCAGCTGCCGTTGCTAGCGCTTGAGAGTTTCGCCCTCCCATAAACAGATATCTCGTCTTTATCGTCAATCATTTGGGTCACTTTTATCTCAAGATCTTTAGGAGTAACGGAATCGACGTCATCAATTTCAAGCAGGAGCTGTGCGACCTTGTGGGTAAATGACATCCAGTACTCAAATCCATGCGGTCCGCGCAGCTGAAGTTGGAACTGCAATCCGGTATCGCTGTTAAACCATGCCCTGAAGGTTTTAGGATAATAGTCGATGACGTATCCAGAATATAAAGCCGGGATCGTAATTGCGCTGTACTGAATTCCGGTGCCACTATCTTCCTCTGCTGAATTCATGGATTCAGCTGGGCTATGTTCTTTATGGACTCTCTTTCTTGGAGGTTCATAATCTTCCGACGTCTCTGCTGGCAAAGGTGCAAGATCTGGAGTGTCGCGATTTATCTTGGCATGGATCTTCTTGTATTCATTTTGGTAGTTTTCCTCTGCCAGCTCGATTATCTGAGAATTGCTTTCGCGAACTTTTCCATACCATTCTCCCGAGTTAGTAAAAGATACTTCCTTTATAAATACCACCAGTTTTTTGGCACGATCCCATATCGGTAGTAGGGCCATTCCATCGTACACCGTGATATAAATCGGCGTGTGCATTGAGTAATCCGTCACTTTAATTCGTCGATAATGGCCTTTTTTCATCTGTTCAACTCCATTCACCTGCTCAACAGAGACGACTATAGAAAATAAGGCCTTCGGCGAGGGATTATTCATGATGATATGACGCAATTCCTGTACGCTTCCACTACCAATGCCGCTTGATGTAGCATGCTTTTCACTTTGCACCCAACTGCTTGCGAGCATCTGGGCCTGAGCCGAACTGGGGTTCCTTATGCTGTCAAACCTGGCATATGGAATATAGTTCCCACCGGGTTTATCCTGGTAAAACAGAAAGCTGATTTTGCTTGACGTCAGCCCCAATACTCGACATCCTTTAAAGCGCACGAACAATATCATACCGCCTGGCTGGACCTCGCTTGGAAAGGGACGACGGTCGAAATCGCCAGTGGTGTTAATGCTCACCGCCACATTCCCACCAGACGCATCACAAACCTGAATATGTGTGAAAGTCCCGGCCTTATTAAGTGAGCTAACTTTGCCGACAAATATTATCCGGTCTTCTGGCTCCGATTGGCTTATTTCTAAAATGGATTTTTTGTATAAGTCTGTCTTTGACATATTGCAGTGTGTATACCGTCTTTTTAAGCCTAGGGGCCCGGGTTCTATGATATATATGGTGGTTTAAATTTTGTCTAGTGATCGCGGTTCGCTCATGACGCGATCAATACGCGTATGCATATATTTATAAATTGAATCGTTGGAGAGCGCGTTATATATATTTAGGGGCGGATATCGATCTTGAGCTCTCGGCCATAAAATTCAGCCGCGTGTAGTGAATTAGTGTTATTTAATAACACTTTAATCGTTAATGCATCGTAAAATAAGACACCCACACTGGGACTCGAACCCAGAATCTTCAGATTTCAATCAAAAGAGACTTCCATAGAAGTCTGACGCGTTAACCATTACGCTATGCAGGCATAGAGCTCGTCTTCACAGATTTTCTGACACTCAAAAGCCACTGTTGAAGTCACGTGAAAATCACGTGATATTTGCGTGATTTTCACGTGATTTGGACATAAAAGCAAGTTAACCAATGCTTGGTAATGGTTTTTATTCCTTTTAACCGTATTTTGAATGATTTTATCCCTATATAGAGGATGACGAAAGTACCTTACTCATTTGGGTAATTGTTTACAGTGCAAGTAGTAGTAGATACCTGATGAGTTTAACAGCAATGCTAAACCGCTTTCTCTGAAATTACACAACATTGCTAAGGCACTGTTTGCCATTTTCATTAGACTTGCTTTGCTGCGCATTGAGAAAGAACTTGAGAGGATCTTGGATAACCTTTAATTTCATCACGGCCATGGCATTACGAGCATGACAACAAATCTCTCAAAACGATTGACCAAGCAGGTACTCTCAGCTTGGCCATGCAGTTGAGAACAGGATTTGGGGCGTTTGGAGCATACTTTTATAAAATCAACAACAACACACAGAGCTGGGAATGCTCGTGTGGGGAATTTGTAACGGTCGAACATATCCTGTTGCAGTGCGCTGACTACGAGGTCCAGCGTGCGAAGTACTTCAATTCCTTGCCAGATCTCAGTCTTCGGACCCTGCGCAATACGAAGGAGGGCCTGATAGCGGTGGCTGATTTCTGGGACTCCATACCGCGACAATCTCATTAGATGGATTCCCACAATTGGGTGGCTGGCACAGGTCTTTTCCCCGGTATTTTTTGCGGGAGCGGTGTCATCTATGATGTTCCACCTGTTCTTGCTCTAGAAGAAAGGGTTTTCCCTCGTGCCATTAGCGCTCAGGCGTTGAGGAAATCGGCCCCATCAACCAAAGGTTTTTGATTTTCATTGATTTGTTATAATATGTTGAAATGTCTGCTTAGCGGACAAATATATTGATGTACTATGTACTATATAAGCCTAACTTGGTGACACAGTCGCAACGGGCTCGAAATACAGACGATTCATTCACAGTAATTAATTGATATGGGTAAGAAGGATCAATTGGCGTGTCTATATCTCAGCGCATACCATGGGAAGTTTACAAATGACAGTAACGAATGATTAAATACCGGTATACATGTAATAGATCCTCTAATGATGAAAAAGTGCCGGTATATATATCTCAGTGTACTACGGTATCTGGTATACGGGAAGATAATTTGTAATAAAATCTGAATGCGACCAAGTACCGGTAATCCCACAATAAATGGAGTTCAGCCACTACCAGGTATAATACTACTAGTAAAGAGTGCTGAATGAGATATAGAACTTGATACGCGAGTATCGACCAAGTTTCCATATGACAAATGATTTGACTTATTGATCAATTAACGAACTTCTTTAGTTTGCTGCCAATATTGATACAGGTTGCAAGGGTTAGCTGGCATTTTTTTTAACAAATTATTGAAGTGAGATTTTACAAGGGAAAAGAAAGTAAGTAAAGTGAATATATGAGTTGGACTAATCTATGCGCTGTTGTTCTTGTCGAGCTATCACTATACTTTCAGTCCGACGACAAGCTATCGAACACGAACTACCAAAATATTTCCATAGCACGAAAGCCAATTTGTGAGCAAGCAGGCCATGCGCGGCTGGAAGTACCATAAATAAATGCCTTTGGGAGCGACGGCTGCACATGCTCATAAGCACCACCACCACAACCACCAAGACGCCATTAGACCAAGATGAGAGTTATAGTTATTGGTGCAGGAATAGCTGGGATAAAAGCCGCAGTCGACCTGAGCAACGCAGGGGTAGAGGTAGTGATGATAGAGGCGCGGGATAGAATTGGCGGGCGAATTGACACTATGGAGGACGAAGGAGGGAATAAGATTGACCTGGGGGCATCGTGGTTGCACGGGAGTCTGGGTAATGAGCTCTTCTTCAAAGCGCTTGAGATAGATCTAGAAGTATACTATGACGACAGTGATTATGTATTTTACACGTTGGAAGAGGGGGAATTGGGGCCCATGGATAAAACCTACAGGCTGCTGGAGGACTTGATGGCCCAGGCGGCACTCGACGAGGCCCACCATCGTGACATTAGCAAAATCTCTCTGGAGCAATTCACCCTAGAGTTTATCGAGAGACACCCAGTTGTGAGGCGAGATGAGAAACTGCAAAAAAGAGCACTGCAAGTAGCGCGGTATCTGGAGCTTTATCACGGCATTCCCTGGAGTCAGATCCCTGCATCTGAGGCCATTGAACACGAAGGGCGCGACGCCTACGTCAAAGGAGGGTATAAGACACTGGTACAGAAAGTCTATTCCGAGATCGACCAAATGCAACTTAAATTGAAGATGCAGGAGGAGGTCTACGAGGTTGATTACACTGACACCCGCGTTGTCGTCAAAACACGAAAAGTGAACGGCACCACTGAAGATGAATCGTCTGTGTATGAGGGTGACTACGTAGTTGTCACTATCCCACTTGGAGTACTGCGAAAAGAAATGCCCCAGTTCCAGCCACAGCTACCCCAAGACATCCAGCATGTAATCAACACCAGTGTGTATGCAGAGCTAGGGAAGGTCGTGATGCGATTTAAGCACGTTTTTTGGACGCGTACCGCAGACCGCCTGGTGATACTGCCCGATGGTAAGAAGCCAACAACTCCTTCGGGGCCACTGCTCTTCATCAATGGATACACCATCTATGATGGACAGCCCCTGCTGATAATGCTGATGGCTCCACCCGTAACTGCACATCTTGAAACGGCGCGGCAGGAGACAGTAGAAAAGTTTCTGATGCCCTATCTCGAAACTCTACGCACTGACGACACCGTGCCCATAATATTTGAGCATGTCATGGTCACTCGCTGGACGAGGGACCGATACGCAATGGGCTCTTACTCTGCTCTCTGCGCAGGCCAGGCAGCGGAGGCCTATATCGGACCTTTTGTCAGCGGATGCGGCCGTGTGCGCTTTGCTGGGGAGCATACGACTTTGGCATATAACGGGTGTGTTCACGGAGCGTATGCAAGTGGCAGGCGCGAAGCGCAGTTTATTCTAGCTTCGCAGACGAATTAACGAGGAAGAGCTGTCGCTCCACAAGACAGAGTCGGTTCGGGTTGTGTCGCCCGAGACAGGGACACATCGGCTACCCCGACGGTGTTTTCAAAGCTTGAACCGGCAACTGTCTCTCACAAGCATTTTTTATTGACACAGGGGACTAGAGCGGCCTCGAGAATGGGCCACTACCTTTTTTTTTTTTTTTGCTCAGGGCTGGCCAATCGGTAACCTATTATTGTACATTCCAAATACGTACTGCCTACAGAGTTGGTTGGTCTATAGAGTAAAGTCTTCCGCTCGGAGCATTCCTGAGCTAAACCGGTATCATTCATTGGTAGGAAAAAAATGGCATATATTTGCCAGGTATTCAGTAATTACAGAAGAAACTCAGGCTGATCTGTTCCTTTTAAGTGGATGGATAAAAAAATTTCTAAACGCACGATGGTTGGAAAGGTACTTTAAATCCGAAAACGCACAGTCGATCGGGATCACGTAACCCTCCAGTTAAAGCTGAGCCAAAACTATGGGGGTGTTGCGACAGTCTCCTCTCCTCTGCAGGCATGCGTACTATAGAGCGGCATCTACAGAATAGTATAATCCGCACCTCATGTGCCGTGAGAAAGCCGAGAGAAATGCGCTTGAATTTTAACAGTCTCGGCCTTTAAATGTGCGGTACTGTATGATAGATTGCAGTACACGCATGCATACCTGCTTGCTTGGATTGCAGGATCGGCTCCTCAGTTTGTCCGATGATTTGCACAGCGCCCATTATCTGCAGTACAGTGATAGTAATGCTATCTCTCTGCCCAGTAACTTTATCACAGCGGAATAAAGTCCTTGATCGACATTATGGGATACAGGTCATGCAACATCTCAGACCAGTGTAAGACAGGTGAACAAAATGAAAACTCTGCCATATATCTTTAATATTACAGGTTCGCGTACTATTTGATATACATATGCAAGGCAGGGCATATATTAGGAAGAGTTGCTCAAATCTACCATTAGTATTGGCGGTATTATAGGAGCGGCACAGCAGTAGATTGCTTCTGAACTACTGCTAAACGAGGGGATACGTATTAGTAAGGGTAGTTTGTTTCGCAGCTTATTGCATCTGCATATGCCTTGATTGCTGCTGGTTGGTATGCAAGTTCAACGGTACCGTCAGACAAGCCACACATTTTGAGAGACACGAAAAAAAAAAAAGGGAGAGCTGACACGGAGTTCGGATAATCATTACGGGAATCCTCCGCTACGCCCCACGATTGCTGTCGTTCATTTCTACGGAACCGGCTCGTTATTTTTTCTTTTTTTCGACGTTTTGCATCATGATCCTAGCTGTGGTGGCCATGGAGTCCCCGGCAGTCGATACGGCTCACCTTTGCCGTATCGAGCCAGAAATTGGTCGAGAACAAATTGCAGAGAATAGGCTGGCAAATTCGTAAGCAGGGTGGGTTTGAGCACTCGAATGTACCACTGCCGAGGTTCTCCACCGAGAAACTGCTCCAAGGACACGACGACATGGCCCAGATCATTACGGCTCCAGCGGTAATAACGATCTACAGACACGGCCCACCATTCTGCAACCCAAAGACCATCGAGATTCTCGTCGTTGTGGAACACAATGGGTTTTGGGAAGGCCACGGTTGCCCCACCCATGCCATGCTGGTGACGTCCACAATAATCCCGTTCAGCCTCAATGAGTCGCATCAATTTGTCGAACTCGCGTAGTTGCCGCAGAGCAGCCAATCTGGTTGGGCTCAGCCCTAGCAGTTCGCGTACTGTCATCTTATCATTAGATCCCGGGTGGAAGGGAAGTAATGCCGCAATGCGCACCATTGTGGCTATGAGAATTGATATGGATGCCATGGGGACATCGTCTATACTACACACCTTCCCACCGCAAGTAACTAGGTTTCCCTCGTATCCCTCAGTTCTGCAGACAACCCTTTGCTCTTATATAATTTCTACGGCAGATCTGATCTGCTGTAGCTACAGTAGTTTCAACCCACACGTAATTCACACACACACACACTCTGACCACCAGCGCTATCCAAAAGCAAAGTTGCATGCATAATTCCAAAGCCTCGAGAGGCCTATGCAAAAAGTACAGCTCGCTGCCACTAACCTTAATATGCCACACCCCGATACTTGCCCGAATTTTTGCTCTCCCTGTAGTTATTTATTGATGAGATACCAAACGATCTCAGGTGCCAGTAAATGACGGACTGAAACTGACTTCTACTAACCTGCTTCGGTTAGAAATATCCGTGATGGGCCCCTCCGGCGGGCTGGGCCAAACATTTATCTACCGTCCCTGTTGCCAACCGGCAATTCATATAGCCCGGTTTTAATTGCGATATGTCTGCAGTGGTCACTGAAAACCGTGGGCATATTTGTAATATCACCTGAACAGTTTCGAATCACTAGCAAAACGGTGTTTCGCTGCTGAATAGAGTGTATTTAGAAGGTTAATCTTCGTGTCTCTGATTGGTGGGGCATAAGGTTCATCCGGAGAGGAGATCCATCTGAATAGATCTAGTACTGATGAGCCGAGCAACAGGCATTGCATACCATATGATAGCAAGAACAGGGAGGAGCGAGATGGAGCACATCATTTTTTAAGCTCTTTCCCACGTTTCTAAATAATGGGACGTCTGCCATTTCACAGTGATTATACAAGTAACCGTAACGAGATCGTACCGGTAGCTGGAAGCAAGATATCTAGGTCCACTGAGTCGGAGAAACAGGGCCGGGCTCTAATGGTACCGATTGCCGGCCAATATTCGTATATTAACGGTAGTAGCGTTATTCCGAGGGTCTATCGGGGCTCTCCTTCCGTCATCACTGCCATCATACATATGCTAACAATTTTATGTCAAGAGTACTGGGGTATCCAAAAAAGATCAAGTCAGGCATTTCTCCGGCATTATCCGCCTCAGCTTTCGGGCGGTCGTATTCGTGACTACCTAGAACTTTACTACGTGCTGCACTCACGTACAGTATACATTCTTTTTTCGGCGCATTGAAATCATTCCGCCATATGTATGTCAGCTATTACTATATATACGCCTCCTGCAAAATGCAATTTGCCAATACGTAGTACAGTAGTACCTAAACAAACGAGAATTCAGTATGGGGCCGGTATTTTAAACGTATAGAATTTATACGGATATTCCGATTGGATAACCTTTTCGCCCGTTTTTTCCCGATAGATGTTCATTTTATGAACCGTTCTCCTGTGTTTAACAATCAATCGATAGGCCACTAAGGTGTCATTTGTATTGGCTTATTTTTTGTCTAATACCAGATGGATAAGCAACGAAATTCATATTTCAAGGGGAAGAAAAAAGGTGAGGGCCTATGGGTTGCGATACCGGTACACATTTAGAACCTTCGATACCAAGCAAATGCTGATTTTTATTTGAATGACCTTTATATTTGTTAAGACCCGGTATAACTTATTCGCTTAAGGATGCTAAACTTCGTCATTCAGAAGGAACCCAGCTAAAGCATGGCGAATTCATAGACGAAAGCAACCCCCCCCCCCCCCCCTGAATTAAACAGGGACCATTCTCACATTGCCACTTTCTTTGACATTTGGTTCTTCTTTTGGGTGCCTGGCCACGATTTTCCTGACGCATACTTATTACTGGTATTGCTACCTTGACTAACTGAAGAGTGAATAGACTAGCTGTCCCGTACGGGACTATAACAAGAAATCTTTCGCTATCATCTGCTGAGATAGTGCTATCCACACTTGATTTTTAAAAACCCATTATAAATACCAGATAGTTAAAACCCGGCGAATCAATAATGGAGGACATACAATACCGTCAATGTACAGAGACTACGTACTTCGGCAGGATTTGCGCGGCAAAACATAAAGGCTATGCCTTTCTATAAGGGGAGCTCCGCATCTTCCAGCCAAGCTTCAATCGGAGGGCCAGACATCAACTCTACTTCGAATACGGTAGTTGTCACATATTTTGGAGTATTCATTGAACATTACACATTTCGGATATAACATGCGAAGCACTCAATTTCGGCTAGCTAATTTACACACGGTTATGGCGGCACAAGTGCTCCACCAGTACATAGGCTACGTGCTTGTGCGCCATAATCTCATCATGATATTATGATGACCAATGAAGCACTTCAATCCCACCTGATTATTGAATTCATCTAGGGAGACCGGAAGGGGACCATTCCTCCGCGTTGCGGAGTCTCAGGGGGTAGGAGACTGATATCCATGATAACCATCTGGTCGTGTATACAAGCAAATAATTATTAACCCTCCGCACAGAAATGACATCATAAAAACCTTTCCTCAACAAAATTGATCTCATTGTACTAGACTCTTGCCCGTCAAACTCCCCGTAGCTCCACTTCGACGATTGATTTCGCAAAAGAACTCCGCGCAGCGGAGCCTCAGGGGGGTTTGGGGGGACTAGTCCCCCCCAAGGAAAGCTCGTTGCAGGCTGTCGCCCAATAGAATCGCGAGGGATTGATGCAATACCAAAGATCAGATGATTTTTCCACCACACTGGCTTTGCGGCTACAAGTGGTCGAGGACAATAATACTCAGAGACACAAGCTCATTGGATAGTTATTCTTCATGCTATATATATTTTCCAATTAGAATGTGAGAGACAAACAATAAACGTTATTATTAGTGGTGGTGTTCATCCTCAATGCCGAGGTAGTTAATCTTGTAGACAGAGCCACATTCCCAGCATCGGCCGACCTTATCAGCGGATGGCCGCATCCACAGGACCTCGTGGGAGCCGGCTGGGGAGCCAGTGCAGCCCACGTATCGGTACTTCTCATAACTGTCGACAATGATTGGGTTCTCCAGGGTGCCCTTTCGGGAGGAATCGAGTGGCGTGTGGTCGAAGACCTTAACACCGGCCATGAGACCGAGCATCTCCAATCGCTCGAGGTTAGTAGCCTGATCGAAATCAGTTGGCACTTCGCCCTCCACGGAACCGGCACCGATAAGACTCTCTGGGCCAGAGACCTGCTCAAGGGAGTAGGCACCGCCAGACTGCTCTCGCATCTTGACCTGCTTCTCCTCGGAGGCAGCGTTTCGCATCATTCGGGTGGTGCCAAATGCTCGAGACACGACCATTGGTCGTCGGATAGCTCCAACAAGAGCTCGCGTTCGAATAGCCGAAAGCCTATCATTCTCAATTAGCTCGTCCCGGCAATTGCCACGGCACAAGTCCTCACGTACATCGTTTCTATGACCTTTTTTGCGGTTATTAGTCGGGGATCCCTGGGGGAAATTTCAAAAGGACAATGGGGTGTGAATAAATCCTTCGCTCACCTGAGATTTTGCTTCGCTCTAATTGGGAGAAGAGCCGGCCAGCCAATCAAACTACACGCCATGCATACTTAATTAACTTAATTTTCACGTTCTTCCACCTACTATAATCCGGAGTAATCTCCGTAAGCTCTTTTTTTTTCCTACTTGGTACTAGATCAATTATCACCGAGGGCAATGGTATTTTTGTCTATGGCCGGGGATCATTTCAGATATTGAACTGAACGTATGGTTAGCTCTCTTTTTTTTCACGCGGTTAATTAACAGTGGTGTGTCGGTCGGATCACGCATTCTGTGCGGCGGCAAGTGGTGGGGTCGCAAGTGCGGCTCGTGCGGCTACCCAATTTTGCAGCCCAGGTCACCTGCAGCTCACATGACCCGATAGGGGAAATTGTAAGAAAAAGAAAAGACTTTGCAACCTGTTGGAAGGCTTGCATCACGTGATAGTTTTCGTGACTGTTGATTTATTTATTTCTGGCATGGGGGCGCGCACGCAAGACGACTCTTGTGTTGGGAGGATTGGAAGGTAACCGAGCCGCACATTCATGCGGCTGTTACAGCCCCTCCCCCAGACACTTGCACGGTTGGGAGTTCCTTGGGGCGCGCCAACGCCCGCGCAGCGTGGCCCTCTGAAAAAAAATGCTTTTCACCGACGCCAATTCTTAACGATTCACCACACAAACATACGAGTAAGTGAACCTGCTTGGAATTCGAGCATTGTCAGGCTAACGAAAGAACCCAGCAAAATGCCAAAGAAGAGAGCTTCCAACGGTCGAAACAAGAAGGGTCGAGGTCACGTCACCTCTGTCCGATGCTCCAACTGCTCCCGAATGGTGCCAAAGGTATGTCGACACACGCAAACAGCATGATGGATGAACGATATGATGAATATCTCTACAAAAATTCGACCCGTTGATCTGAAGGGAAACAGGTGATGTGTTATTTGCATTTATATTTGCATTTGAGGTCAGAGTTTTTTGGAGAATTCGTCTGGTTGTAATGGAGTATTAAGTGGATGGGTTCTAACTAGTATTTACAGGACAAGGCTATCAAGCGATTCACTATCCGAAACATGGTCGAGTCTGCTGCCATTCGAGATATCTCTGAGGCTTCCGTCTACCAGGAGTACGCTCTGCCAAAGCTCTACATCAAGGTCCACTACTGTGTCTCTTGCGCTATCCACGGTAAGATTGTGCGAGTCCGATCCCGAGAGGGCCGACGAGTGCGAACTCCTCCACCACGAGTTCGATACAACCGAGACGGCAAGAAGATCAACCCAAATGCTGCCGCCAAGGCCGTTGTCTACTAAACTTAGCACACTCGTCTTGTAAATCTTCAATTTGAAAAAAAAATAACGACTTATGTTTTGAAGACGTTTGTAATTCATGCGTAGGACACATTCCATGGCAGACTAATGTACTAGGTATTACGAGCAGTTCATGGTCCAAGGATCGGGTACACTATTGTGAAGTATTGGTAACATCAATGAGATATCAAAATGTCAACAAAGTGGTGAGCCTGTGTATGCAGTGGAGGGGATTGCCAATGATTTGCAGCCTATCGATTGCAAGTAATCAAAGGCAGTAGGAATGTAGGAACCAGCTTTTATGTAGCTGGCTCGAGTTGCTAATGGTGGAGAGTTATAAATGGTGGGGAGTTGTAAATAGTGAGTACACAAATTGTGGTGAGGAGCAATTACGGCATTAGAAGATAAAGATCCATTGTCAATGTATAAACCGAATAGAACCGAATACATAATAATAAGTACATATAATCTTGATTAAAGTCCGTTGCCTAGGGAGAAGGAGGACTAATCGAAGTATATGAGGTTTCTAATATAATACAACCGAATACACTGTATAAAAGTACATGAAAATGCGCTGTCGAATCGCAATGAATGAATTGCCAATGGTTTACAGCTTATCAAATGCAGGATATAAAAGACACCCGAAATATTAATTCGAGTTATATTTGGTATACCGGTAGTTAGTTTGAAAAGTTGCCTAGGTAATTTACCAAAAATTAATTCAGCGATATAAACATGAAAACATGCACTTTATAATCTCAGTAAAAAGACAATTGCTATTGGGTTATGGGCATATATACCGTAAGCCACCCGTCAATTTCCTTTCATAAGACCCTCCACGAAGTGGAGCCCCAGGGGGGTTTGGGGGGACTGGTCCCCCCAATTTCTCACCGCAGCTAATACACACACTCTTTATGGTCTCTCGTAGAGCAAAAAAGTACAAACAATCCAATAAGTGGAGAAATAATAGAAATTGCCAAGATAGTATAAATAAATTGAACATAAATATGCGTATGAAACCTCTCTAACAAGCTCTTTCTATAAGTTAATCGAATGGGACACTCTTAAGAGAGATGTAAGCTAATCGCGCTTGAGGGGGACACTCTTGAGAGAGATATACACATCGGTACCCCAGCCATAGTACGATTGAATCTGAAGCTTTCCGCCAAAGAATTCAGCATACGCCCGAGAGAGCGGCAGCCCATACCCCAAGCCAGCAATAGAGCTACCCCCGCCGCCAGGAGGCGAATTCAAAGTCGAAAACCCGTCGCCTTCGGCCTCCTCAAAAGTCGAGAATGCAAATCCAAATACCTTCTGCTCCATTTCCGGGTCAATGCCGCCACCCCGGTCGCGAATCCGGATCATAACGCCATTGCCTGTCTTCACTACCGTGCAAAGAATGGGCGTAGTTGCAGCGTTGTTCTCAATGGTGGCCCGGAACGAGTTCTTGAGCAACTCCGTGAAGATATACTCCATATGGACTGGTATATAGGGCAGCTCGACAGACTCACCCTGGTCGATAACGATATGGGGCACAATGCCGTACTTGAGGTCGCAAATCTCGCCAACAAACTCCGCGCATTCATGCAGAGTACGCGCCGGAGAGCAATTCGTCTCCACTGCGCCAATGAAGTTGTCAGCAATCGGGTTGGTCAGCGCAATGTGGTGCGACGCAATGAGCCGCGTGCCGATTCTCGCCCGCAAATGCTTGTCTAGGAACTTGGCCGATTCTGCCGTAGATATATACCGCCTTGCCTCGTAGAACCCTTTGGCCAGGGTCGGAATGGTGTTCTTGTGGCCCTCGACAAGCTGGTCCAGCACCTGCACGAACCGCGCGTTATCCTCAGCCGTTTTCGGCGGTGGGGTAGACGATATGACCCGGAACGAGTTGAAGTAGAGGCTGTATATCTGCGAGATGTTGGGGTTCAGCACGATTAGGTAGTCAAGGTACCGTAACGCGTCAAGACGGTGGGCCAGCCTCACGGTGACGTTGTGAAGCGTCTCCACAGCGTTCTGGAGCAACAGCTCCTCTGATAGAGGCACTTTGTACTTGAGCAGGTCGTCGAGATGGATCTGTTTCTGCGGCATCTGGGCATACGCCTTGATCTTTGCTTCGAGCTCGATCTTGTGCGCCGGCTCCAGGTTCGGCCTGCCGGAGTACCGCCGGACCCCGAGTCCCAACCGCACGAGCTGTCGTCTCAATATCATTAATCTGTAGTTTGGTGATGCCCTGCGGTGATATCTAAGTGAAGAGTGTGATGCGGAGAAGGGCTTTAAATGAGTAATCCACCCACCTACCCACCAAAGCAACCACCGACGACACTACTAGTCATATATCATGCCTAGTTCACAATGATCGATCATTAGTAATTTTATTTACATATTTGAGTAGCTTAATAGAGTCTGGTTGGCTTTTTTTTTTTCTATTTGCGAAAGCAGCCTGCTCAAAGCAACCCTCGACGACACTACCGGGTTAATACTTCACAATGGTTCGAACTTGGGATTATTTACATTATTTCAAAGGAGCTTAATAGAACGTTAGTACTGGTTGGCCTTTCCTTCGGTTGTGCGATGCTGCATGGCTCGGGTTTGTTTCGGGGGGCCACCTGAAATCATCTCCTCACACCATCCAGCACGACCCGTGGAATACTATAGAACCATAGGACTGTATTATAGAACGATAGAAGAGATACCAAACCATGGTAGAGTACCCAAAGATGCGAAAAGTACTGGTGATCGAAGAGGTCGAGACCGACTATCCCGAGTACGATAAGTTCGCCAAGGACTATGAGCTCATCCGGTATAAACTGACAACCAAAGAGCAGTTCATAGCCGACATAAAGGGCAAATACTCCGACATCGAAGCCATCTGGGCGCTGTGGCTCGGATTCATGCCTATTGGCGGCCTCAAAGACGACGACGTCATCGAGGCCTTGCCCGCGAGCATGAAAGTCCTGGCTATCGCCAGCGTCGGCTACGACCAGTATGGGGTCGAAAAGCTAAAAGCCCGAGGAATCACCGTCACCAACTCGCCAGGGTTCCCTAATGTAGCCGTGGCAGAGATCGCCGTGCACCTGGCTCTCTCCGCGTTCCGGTTCACCACCGTGTTCGAGACGGCTCTACGAGAGTGCAGGAACACCATTGCCGCCCGAAAGGTCGTCGCCGAGTTCGATAAGCAGATTGGATCCTTGGAGACCGGGAAAGTCTCGACGCTCTTCCAGCTCGGCCAGAAGGTTGGCATCAATTCTGCCCTGAGCCTCCGTGGCCACACCGCTGGAATCGCTGGGTTCGGCCAGATTGGCAAAGAGATCGGGCGGCTTCTTTCTGCTTTCGGCATGAATATCCACTATCTCAAGCGATCGCCTCTCACGGCCGATGAACAGGCTGCTCTGGGGTACCACGCCGTGCATCACGCTAGCTTCGAGTCTCTGGCTCGAGCTAGCGAGCTGTTGGTCCTTGCTCTGCCATTGACTCCTGCGACCGAGTATATTCTCAACGAGAAGACGATTGCGGCGCTCCCCGACGGGGCTAAGATCGTCAACATTGGGCGAGGTAAGCTCATTGACCAAAAGGCCTTGGTTAATGCACTTAAAAACAATAAGATCTCGTCGGCTGGTCTCGACGTGTTTGAACAGGAGCCGCTTATCGAGTCGGAGCTGGCAAACCGACAGGACGTCACCCTCCTGCCTCACCTGGGCTGTGCCTCGCTGGACGCCTATATGAACGGCCAGGCAAACGCTATCAAGAACATTCGCGCCGTTCTTGAGACCTCCAAGCCTATCCACCCTGTATAACCTTTTCATTACATTGGCTCTACCCACCGAGATGAACATGGGGGGCCAGCCCCCCAAACCCCCCGTAGCTCCGCTTCGCGGAGGATCTATCCCACTTGACTAGTTAGTCCTTAATTGATACACAATTGAGTCTACCCACCGCGAAGCGGTGCCCACAGGGGGTTTGGGGGGCTGGCCCCCCATATTCGTCTCGCAACGAGTCCTTGGTCTGAATTTTCACTATTTACCAGCCGATATGGTAGCACTATGAAAATAGTCGTATATATCATTAATTTCGGCGACAAAATCTCTGTGAAAATGCTCGGGTGTACAAATATATTGATGCCCTCGAGTGTATGGTGGGTTAGGTAACTGTAACAAATCATTGCAGTGTTGTAACGGTTCTGTAACGAGAGTTGTAACTAATGTTCATGCCAGTGTGGGGAGGTTTGTAACAGCCGTTACAAACGTCCTCCTTTTCGCAGCAGGAAAGACAAAGTTGGAGGAGGAGGAGAGGGGGGGCTAAGTCAATTGAACTCTACCCACCGCGAAGCGGTGACCCCGGGGGGGTTGGGGGGCTGGCCCCCCAAGTTCGTCTCCTGGCCGCGAGCCCTTTGGCCTGTTCTTTTTTGGGGGGCCAACCCCCCCGTAGCTCCGCTTCGCGGAGGATGCTAAGTGTACAGTAATAAAAACAGTGAGGGAGGAGTTACTGTGCGTACTCCCCATGTCCCTCCAGGGTGGTCGCGAGGTCGACGGCGGAGGAGGAGCGGATTTTGACGTCAGAGGGACACAAATAGCCCGGTGACAGATGAGTCGGGCGCGGGGATGGGAGCTTCTTGCGCGATGGAGGAGGAGGCGGAGGGGGGAGCTTCTTCCTCTTGTGGGCGGGAAGCGGAATGGCCTCCGCCTTGGCATACTCCAGCCATGCAATGGTCAGGCACCGGTGAGCGAGGCGTTTGGTCGTCTCGTCGTATACGGTGGATTCGGAGGACATTGTCTCCAGTAACGTCGTCAGCTCGAATCGCTTGTACTGGTCTTCGTGGATCTGGGTGTGCTGAAGCAGTGGGTGAAGAACTCGTAAATATGTATGGCGAAGCTTTTCGGACTCGATGGAGAGATTAAGCAGTTCCCGCACGATTACGCCGACTAGAACCTTGAGATCGTTTAGATAGAGGTACTGGTAGGTCTCTCGCGTCGTGAACACAAGGTAGAGGAACTTCATGATCATCATCTGAAGCACGTTATCGGCTCCACGGTTGAACAGAAAGACCAAATTCTCGCCAAACGTGCGGAACTCGTTGCCGCGAACTTTGACAATACTGAATACCTTATTGTCAGTGTTACTGTGCCGGATGTCGGCGATCATATACTGCTCGTTGAGCGCCAGCAAAACCTTCATGACGGCATAGTTGTAGGGGTCCGTCTCATAATAGTCGTTGTTCTCAATCATGGTGAACAGGAACTCGAGGAACGCGGTCGATATCTTGTTAAGGTCTCGAGGGTTGATCTGCTGTACTTTGCACATCTCGTAGAGCAGCTCGAGGAATATTCTATGAAGGCGTATGCTCTTGTGTCTATCATGCCAGAGAATGCTGATAACTGCCTCACTCGCTGCCTCCTCCTGCATCATTTCAAGCGTCGAGACGTGAAGTTTACCATCCAAAAGCAGTACAGCCCCGATGAGGATTTTATTTGGAATGTCCAGGTCTTCGAGGGTCAGCAGCGAGATGAGCTTTCTTCGGACATAGGCCCGGTTTTTGACGAATATAGGCGAGTGGATGAAGCTATACCCGCACCGAGTCAGCTCCTCCTCTCCAGCCAAATATTGCTCCATATACATCGCAGCGAGCTTGAGGAAAGCGCATAGTGTGCGCTCGATGGTCGCCGTGGAGTGGTAGTCCCCCGACACAATGTCGCTGAGTTCTTCATCTTGGTTAGTCTTCCTTCCACTTTACCAAAGAGATATTTCACTCACCATCCCAGAACTGCTCCGCAGTTTCGAGCTGATAGGACAGGATATCCATTCGGGCTTGTCGACACCGTCCTCGACCCGGGAATAAGTTTCGTTTCAGGATTAGGCCGTCGTCTGCCAAACACCGCCTATAATGGGATGGGATGCGCGCCCTAACCCCTTTCCCCCCCACTTAATCCCCGCCCGATAACGATTCAGTTCCACCGGTACTGCATGCCTCCACAGTTGATTAAGTACCTTGATAGTTCACTGAGTACAATAGCTGAATAGCGTACCATAGTAGATTAATTAGATATTCGGTTCGCTTAATAAATACTGGTGGGTATGGAAGGGTCTCCATTAGAAGCGGTGAGTACAGCTAGGCGTGAAAATGAGTGTAAATGATAACTAACCGTCAAAGGCATACGCTGCAGCGAGGAAAGCTGATTTAGCTACTGCCAAAAAGGAGTTCAAAGCGGCCTCAGAGTTCCACATTGAAGCATCCAAAAAATTCACCGAGGCAAAAGGGTTGACTTCGAGTATGGATGCGCTGAGGACGTTGGAAGTGCTCTCCAAGCAGCATCTTGCAAGATCCAAGTTCCTTGCGGGGCAGAGCGAAGCATTGGCTCAGATCAAGAAGGAGGAGCCCATAGACGATGATGATACAGCTAGTATATCAACAGTAACCACTACAACCACCAGTAATACTAGCCGTAATAGTCCTGATCCGATCCCCTCCACTCAAAAGCCTAGCGACCCTTTTGGCAAATTATACCGCGAGTTTAACAAAGTGTGTGTTGCTAGAACGGGCACTCAATCTATAATTGCAGCACCAGGGGGCAGCGGGTTCGCGAACGAGAGCTTCTACGTCGTTCCGACGACTTCGTCTCTCTCGAACGAAGAGCTGATTACAGAGAACGCACAACTGCGGCAGAGGTTGAACCAATTGAGCTCGCAAATGTATTCTTACGAGACTGCTTTTAAGAAGCAGCGAGAGCTGGTCAAGGCTGGCCTGTCGCGGCTAAAGGCTAGCTACGACGAAAAGGACCGCACTATTGCTGATCTTAAAAAGGAGAACGAAAAGTTGAACTCAAAGGTGACCAAGCTTAAGCAGCGGTGGGACGGGTTGAAAGAGAGTGCTAGAAAGCGTCGAGAGGAGTAACCACTTTAGCCTCCCTGCTTCCTTAGAATCTCTGTTTTCCTACCACCTATTACTCAGTATCCTAATGACTACCATACTAGTATCGGCCTCTACTATTTATCCCTTCTACCATTTGTCACTAAAGTAGCCCATCTCCGCGTAGCGGAGCCCCAGGGGGTTTGGGGGGACTGGTCCCCCCATAAACGCTCCGCTGCTTCAATTGACCTAAATAGTAGTTCACCTCCGCGTAGCGAAGCTCCAGGGGGGTTTGGGCTTCAATTGAACGCGGAGAACAAAAATGACTTGGGGGCCAGCCCCCAAACCCCCGTAGCTCCGCTTCGCGGAGGGGGTAAGGTGAAATAAAGAATATATAGAGAGAGGGTTACTTGGTTTTGTTTTTGATGCCGGACATCATTTCATCCTTGGTGATCATATGGCCGATGGTCTCGACATGCTTCAAAAGGGTGGCAATGTTGTGGCTCCATTCGTTGAGCACGTCGTTGGAATCCTTGGGCTTGGCAAACGTGACGACACGCTCTGGACGGTTGATTCTAGCATAGATGGTGCCCTGGGTCACCAGCTTGGCCAGGAACTCCTCCGTCTCCTTCTCCGACAAGTCAAGCAGGCTCGTGAGCCGGTTCATTCTAATGCGGGTATAGTACTTGGACACGACGCGGATATTGTGCTCAATGACCCGCACCCGCAGGTCCTCCCACCGCTTCTGGCCCTGCGGCGACTTGTCAAACACCCACGTAGACCGCAGTGCCGAGCCGTAAATCTCCTCAACCTTGGGCCACCGCATGAGCTCGTTTGCAGTGAAGTTCTTCACTAGCTCCAAATGCACTGGCAGCGACTGCAGCTTCGGATCGTTCTCAATGCGGTAGATGAGGTCAGACTGCAGGTTGTCGTACGGAGAGAGCACAATGAAGAAAACAATGTTCTCCAGAGCCTCCTTCCACTTGGTCTCATCCTTCTCTACGCGCGGCGTGTCATAAACCGCTCTATAGTGCTGGCACACCTCCAGGTACTCGCTATCGTGGAGCGCAATCTTGATCATGAGTGCGTAGTACCGCAGCTTGAGGTCATGCACCTTCTCGTTGTTGAAGTACTTTGGCAGAATCTTACGGGAAATGATCTGGGCTTGGGTGAAGTCCCCCTTCTTGATGTACAATTCGACCTGCTCGAGAATGAACTCCGTTTTCTCGCGCTGGTCCATCGATCCGTAAGTCTCAACCTGCAGCTCGCCCAGAATGTCGGCCGCAGTGTCAATGTCGCCGCGAGCCTCCTTAATCTTCGAGAGTGTCCGGGTCACCCTTGCTCGCTCAACTTCGACAAAGATCTTGCCTTCTGTGACGGTTCTAATGTTCTCAATCGTGGCGATCTTGGTCTCCTCGTCTGGCAATGCGTCCAGAACCTTCATGACGCTCTGAATGAGGTGGGCAGTCGCCTGTTTGAGCTGCCCATGCTTCTTGGAGAGCAATTGCACCTGCTCATTGAGCACCTTCCAGTTGGAAGTCTTGTGGCACACCTCGACAATCTTCTCGAGCACTCGCTTCGACGACGCAAGATCGCTGGCCTGTCGCGTCTTCTTCTCGAGCGTAAGCAGCCTTTCCAGAGCGGAATCGAAGTCCAGCCCCGCAATCTCGGGGAATTCCTTGTCCAGAGTCGACGAGTAGTCCTTCTCTGCTTTAATTAGTGCTTCATCCGACATTTGATCTCGATATTCGTGTTGGATTGGGGCTTTGGCTTGGTGGCGGCTTTGGTCGTTACGTGAACCGTTTCCCAATTGTCCCAACCCCCTTCGCGCGCGCAACATCACCAGAAAATCGCCAATACCGCAGTATCCCACAGACTACTGGATCCAACACTGTACTGGTTGATCTGATATACGATAACCATTAACGGTTGATCTCATATACCATTATTTTGCGATAACTATTAACTGGTTGGTCTGATATACCATTATTTTTAGCGATTTCGTTGATGAGCTTAAATGCGTGGGTTTCTGACCGGGTACTGGCGATTTTGGGATCCATAGACGATGCTGTGGTGGAGTATTGTATTTCCGCAGCAAGATCAAGCAAAGGTCCCGGCCAGCTGCTATCAAAGCTTGAAAATGGTGGGTTAGAGGGTACCGACGATACGAAGCAGTTTGTAAAGGAGCTTTATGAAAGAACTAGACCGGAGAAGCCTTCTAATCCCGTGAAAGCAGCTCCCCAGAAGAAGTACCAGCTGATTCTTGACGATGAGGAGGATAGGAGAACGAGTAGGAAGCGAGCTGGTGAAGATTACCGTCCTAGTTCGACTAAAATGAGACGCAGAGAGCGTATCGAGGTCAGTGAAAGCGAAAGTGAATACGAAAGCGACGAACCATCGAAGGAAGAACTGGAAAAACCAAAAGAATCACCCGTTGAGGAGGATAGGAAAGATAAGGAAGATATAGATGAGAAAAAAGATGAGGAAGAGAGCTTGTCCGACTTGAGACGAATTGCTCGACAGACGTATCTTTCCAAACGAGAAGAGCAGAAACTCATCCTTCTGGAACATGAAGTCGAAGACTGGGAAGAAGACATTGAGCGGTACGGATGGGATAACCTGACCCACAAGGAACAAAAAGAATACGAGTACAAGCGAGAAATCCTGCGGATTGCCAATGCGCGAAAAGAGTTAAAAAACCGCGATGGAGGTTACGAATTGCCTGAAAATTACTTAACAGAAAAAGGCAAAATCGACAAGAAAAAGCGCGAAAATGCCCTGTACAAGAGATACACCGATTCCGGCTCCCACGAGCCTTCTGAGGCCGACAAATGGGAATCCGAGCAAGCACGTCGAGCCAAGCTAAAGAAAGACGACGAGCACCGCAGCAGTGGACGTAAGAATGAGCCACACAAAGAGTACGAATTCGTATTCGATAAGAGGCAAATGATCAAGTTCATGACGGATGCGAAAGCCCAGGAAACCGAAAAAGAAAAAGAATTCGAACTCCGCCTGAAAGAAGAAGAAGAACGGGTTCAGAAGATCGAAGACACCCGAAAACGGCTACCTGTGTACCAGCACCGGGAAGGTATCCTGGAGGCAATCAAAGAGCACCAAGTTCTTATCATTGTGGGCGAAACAGGATCTGGTAAGACTACGCAGTTGCCACAATACCTCCACGAGGCTGGTTACACTGCAGATGGCATGAAAGTCGGGTGCACCCAGCCGCGACGAGTAGCCGCCATGTCCGTAGCAGCGCGAGTTTCTGAAGAAATGGGCACTCGGCTGGGGCAGGAAGTCGGGTACACTATCCGATTTGAAGACAAGACCTCCGATAAGACTGTACTCAAGTACATGACCGACGGTATGCTTCTTCGAGAGTTCCTCACCGATCCAGAGCTCTCGTCATATTCGGCGTTAATGATAGACGAGGCCCACGAGCGAACGCTTTCTACCGACATTGTTCTTGGGCTCATCAAGGACATCGCCAAAGCGCGGCCAGAATTCCGCCTCCTCATCGCGTCGGCCACTATTAATGCGTCCAAGTTCTCGGATTACTTTGACAATGCACCAATCTACAAAATCCCGGGGCGTACTCACAAGGTTGACATCCACTATACCACGCAGCCCGAAGCAAACTACCTTCACGCCGCCATCACCACTGTATTCCAGATCCACACGACCCAGCCCGAAGGCGACATTTTAGTGTTCTTAACTGGCCAGGACGAAATCGAGACAGCTGAAGAGAACCTCACCGAGACATGCCGAAAACTGGGCACCAAGATCCGCGAGATGATAATCTGTCCTATTTATGCCAACCTGCCGCACGAGCAACAGCTTAAGATCTTTGAGCCTACTCCGAAAGGCGCTCGAAAAGTCGTGTTGGCAACAAATATCGCCGAGACTTCGCTAACCATTGACGGCATTGTTTACGTCATTGACCCGGGTTTCGTTAAAGAGAACGTATATAATCCGCAAACGGGGATGGAGAGTCTCGTGGTTGCGCCATGTTCGCAGGCCTCGGCTGAGCAGAGAGCGGGTCGAGCAGGGAGAGTTCGAGCCGGCAAGTGCTTCCGTCTGTACACTAAGTGGGCGTACTACCACGAGCTGCCGCGTAACACATCTCCAGAGATCTTGAGAACTAACCTTGGTAGCGTTGTTATCCTGCTCATGTCGCTGGGGATCCACAATGTCATGGAATTTGACTTTCTCGATTCGCCGCCGCGGGAGGCTCTGGGCAAGGCAATGGAGCATCTGTATGCGCTGGGAGCGCTTAACGACCGAGCCGAGTTGACCAAAACGGGCCGTCAGATGGCGGAGTTCCCGACGAGCCCCAATCTGGCCAAGGCCATTCTCGCGTCGGACAAGTATGACTGTGTGGATGAAGTACTCTCCATCGTAGCAATGCTAGGTGAGTCTGCAGCTATGTTTATGAGACCCAAGAACCGCAAGGTGGATGCAGACAAGGCGCGGGAATCGTTCACACAGCCTGGTGGTGACCATCTTACTTTGCTCGAAGTATGGAACCAGTGGGTGGAGACAGGGTTTTCGTTCCAATGGGCTAAGGAGAACTTTTTGCAGTACAAGAGTCTGTCTCGCGCACGAGATGTGAGGGACCAGCTGGTGCGTCTGTGTGATCGAGTCGAGGTTGAGGTACGCGGGCATGGCACAGGCGGTGAAGGGTTGCAGAACATTCAGAAGTCCATTGCAGCCGGTTTCTTTATTAACAGCGCTCGTCTAAACCGTACGGGCGACTCGTACAGAGTGGTGAGTACTAACCAGTCCGTGCATATCCACCCGTCGAGTGTTCTTTTTGAAAAGAAGCCGAAGTGGGTTATTTATCACGAGCTGGTTCTCACGTCGAAGGAGTTTATGAGGAACTGTATGACTTTGAAGCCGGATTGGCTTATTGAAGTCGCACCTCATTTCTACAACCAGAAGAAGCTTGACGAGTTCGGCACTGACAAGAAGATGCCAAAGTAATGTGTGAGTCTGACAAGAGAATGCCAAAAATAATGTATAGAATGGACATATTTATCTACCTTTAACTCTCTCTTACACTGTCTATCAGTTTTCCCTACCCCCTCGAGGGTCTGCTTCGCGGAAGATATTGAAGCTATCAATAGACCTCCGCGTAGCGGAGCTACGGGGGTTTGGGGGCTGGCCCCCAAGTGAAGCATTCATGGGGGACCAGTCCCCCCAAACCCCCCTGTGGCTCCGCTACGCGGAGAGCTGGCTGATGTAACGGGGGTTTGGGGGCAGAGCCCCCAGCTACGGGAGCTCGAGGGCTGGCCCTCGAATACTAAGTAGTGCAATTGGGGGGACCAGTCCCCCCAAACCCCCCTGGGGCTCTGCTTCGCGGAGATATTGGAGTCCATTTAATAAGACTATGAATGATCTACCATTTAAAATGAAAAGGGTCTAGATAGGTTTCGATCGGTGGACCGACCCGACAGGACTAAGTAGCGCCTATCATGCCCCCTCCCCCCTGGCAGAGTACACTATGTGGGGACGACATAAATCACCATCCCCAAGAGCCTGAACCTTCCCTGAGGACCTAAATAACGAAAAAATGACTACGGAATAGCCAGAAACATCTAGAAGGACGAAGAAGGCGGAGGGACGGATATGAGGTGATTTCCCGGGATTTGTCAGCGGCTGTGACTTAAAGGAGAAAAACATGTAGGAAAAGTGAAATATAACCCGATTTTCCAAGCGGTGCTTTAAGAGTGGCTCGTTTGGCACTTGGAAAGAAAACCATTTTGCTCTTTCAATATCAGGATGCCTGAGAAGACCATAGCAGTAGTAGGAGCCGGCCTGGTGGGCTGTCTGGCCGCCCTGGCATTTAGCAAGAAAGGATTCAAGGTCAGAGTCTACGAGGCTCGGCCAGATATCAGATCCCCGGAGCAGCAGGAGCAGAGCCAGTTCCGATCCATCAACCTAGCGGTGTCGTCGCGCGGTATCGTATCCCTCGAGCAGGTTGACCCGGAGATGGCCAAGCGGGTGCTCAAGGACGTCATCCCCATGTACGGCCGGATGGTCCACGACATGGAAGGCAACCAGTCGAGCCAGAACTACGGGCTCTATGGTGAAGCCATCAACTCTATTGATCGCGCCGAGCTGAACCGGACTATGCTCGACGAGCTGGAAAAGTCCGACAATATCGAGCTCTTCTTTGAGCACAAACTGCAATTTGCCGACCTTAAGAAGCCGTCTCTGACCTTCTCGCACGGGGACAAGCAGGTTCCAGTCGACGATATCGACGTAGTTATTGGCGCCGACGGCGCTTTTTCCAAGGTGCGGGCTCAGCTGCAGCGCATCGTGCGCATGGACTACTCGCAGCAGTACATTGACCATTTGTATCTGGAGCTGAAGGTCCCAGCTGGTGAAAATGGCACGTTCCTGCTCGATCCGAACCACTTGCACATCTGGCCACGGCATGAGTTCATGCTCATTGCGCTGGCGAATGGCGACGGGTCGTTTACTTCGACGTTATTTGCGCCACAGCGTATCTTTGAGCAGCTCGATTCAGATGACCGCATCATGGAGTTCTTCCGCACCAATTTTTCGGATGCTGTCAAGGTTATGGGCGAGAAGTCGATTCTCGAGTGTTTCCACAACAACCCGCGGGGCTCTTTGGTTTCTATCAAGTGCAACCCGTACCACTATAGTGACAAGGTGCTTATTATTGGCGATGCGGCACACTCGATGGTTCCATTCTACGGCCAGGGTATGAACTGTGGGTTTGAAGATGTGCGGGTGCTCATGTCGGTGCTCGAGGCCACGCAGTACGACTTTGGCGCGGCGTTTGCCAAGTATACAGAGACGCGACACCAGGATCTTAAGGCTATTATTGATCTAGCCATGGATAATTATGTTGAGATGCGGCACAGTGTTACTTCCTATACGTATCTCATGCGGAAGAAGATAGACGGTCTGCTGAGCCGGGTGCTAAAGGATGCATGGCTGCCGCTGTACACGATGGTTTCGTTCCGTCCAGACATTCCATATTCTTCGGCCATTAGGCGGGAGCGTCAGCAGAAGCAGATTATTAACGGCGTGCTGGAGACTGTGCTGCGAACCGTGGGCACTGGTGTCATTTTTGGCGCTGTATATCTGGGCTATCTCGTCAAGCGACGATCGTAACTTACTAACCACCTCCCATTATCCAATTGATTGTAAATATGTTATATACGTGTATTTTTTATGGATAGATACTAATCTTTGAGCATTTTAATCTCTACGTAGTTTGAGTGTATACTTGCGATTTCTACACACGTTGACTATACACGATCTTTACTAACGTTTAATCTGTGTACGTTGGACGCTCCCTTTTACTATCTAAAGGCTTCCACTCTCTAAAGACTTTCTAAAGACTTTTACTCTCTAAAGGCTCTCTAAAGGCTCTCTAAAGGCTCTCTAAAGGCTCTCTAAAGGCTCTCTAAGGACTTACACTCTCTAAAGACTAATTTCTACAGATCTCTAACTTTCAGTCCCTTCACATTTTAACCTTTGCACACAATATCAAAAGCTCATTTGGTAATATGGTAACACATTCAGTATCAACACACATTCAATATTACGGTAACACACATGCAATATTGACACAATTTCAATGTAACACACATTCATTATTGACACACATTCAATCTAACACACATTCAATATCAACACACATTCAATATCAACACATTTCCAATATCAACACATTTCCAATATCAACACATTTCCAATATCAACACATTTCCAATATCAACACATTTCCAATATCAACACACTTCCAATATCAACATACTTTCAAAATCAACACACATTCAATATTGACACACCTTCAATGTAACACACATTCAATATCAAAACACAGTCAATATCAAAGCACATTCAATATCAAAACATATTCAATGTAACACACATTCAGTATGTAACACACATTCAATATCAACATACCTCCAATATCGTGGTACGTTTGTGTGTACCGCAATTCTCAACCATCAACAATATATGGAGATAAATTAAGTAATTAACAAGTCCTTAGATATGATATTTCGGTACTATATTATATACTGGTACGTTCGTGTGCGTGTGTACGTAGGACTAGTTGAAAGAAACGTTTCCGACAGAAAGGTCTCGGAAGCCCCACCACGTCAACGCCATGGCCAAACCAACCGTGTCAACCAAAGCAGTCACAGAGGCAGCAAGAACATGGTCGACTGGCCGCTTCTCAACAATGGCATTGGTAAGAATCTCCGGCAAGGAGGAAATGGTAAACACCAACCCACCAATAATAGCCGCCGACTTGACGCTGACCGTGTTGGTCTTGGACAAAAGCACGCTGAATGCATACGACTGCAGGGCCGACGTCAACAGCGAGTTCGAGTAGACACACACAGCTCCAGCCGCCTCCTTGGACTTGAGGAACTCCTCCTTAGTGTCCGAGTGGGTCGCCTTCTTACAGGCCTTGCCAATAACCGGAGCGGTCACAATAAAGCTCGAAGCGTGGCAAAAAGCGGCACCAAACACAATAGCGCTGTAGAACAACGAGAAAAGAAAACAACAATTAGTACACATAATCACTGCACGGAGTTAAAAGATACCTACCTAGGCTTGATAGCTGGCAACTGAGAGAACATCTTGTCGTATAAACCTCAATCCAATTGAAATAAACAAAAAGTGAGAAAAACAATTGAGGAAATCGATTGCTTCCTTCAAATCAGGCGGTTTTTGTTTCCAAATCTTCTCCTCCACAATCGGCCAGCAATCAAAGGAGGTGGCGCGTCGCTGGGGCAACCCCGGGAGGAAACAAAGCCCTTACCCACGCAACACGTGATATATTAAGCTTGAAAACAGCCGCACGGCCCGCCGAGGGGAGCTTCATAATGAGACAAGCCCTTGTCGTCGCGCGCCATTATTCTCTCTATTGATAGACTAAATAAGAAAATGGAGGCATTGGGCGACGTGTTAGGAGAGTAAGTAGTCGATACTATTACTGCTTAGCGAAGTTAATAGCAGGAGCCTAACTCCGTTTAGGAGCGACCTGGAGAGAATCAGGCAGCTGGCCGAGGCTATGGAAAGGCGGTTGGTGGAGCTCGAGGGCGTTGTGTTTGAGTTGCGTCGGTTAAAGGCGGAGTACAACGCTCACATAGCCGACCGGGTGAGCCCCGAGAGAGATGAGTTCATTGCGGAATTGCAACGCATTGATTCAACGTCGCGGTTATCGTCGACTTTAACTTGATTGTGGTTGGTAATCGTTCGACTAGGCGTAGCAATCACCATCAGCTATGGCCAACCCTGTAGCGTAGCAAATGGCTTCAATACCTATAGCTTATCCGATTTATAGCACACACAGCGTAGCATTAACCACATAGCATAGCATTAACCACATAGCATAGAATATGCGGTAGTAATCAGTAATAACCACTTTGCATAGTTCAACAGGTCAACGCTAGCAGTAATTGTCGCATATACAATACCGATAGTAGCAGTAATTGACCACATCGCATATCGATAGTAGCAGTAATTGGCCACATCGCATATATAATACCGATATTAGCAGTAACTGACCACACCGCATATATAATACCGATAGTAGCAGTAATTAACCACATCGCATGTTATCGATAATAGTAGTAATTAACCACATCGCACGTTATCGATAGTAGCAGTAATTGACCACATCGCATGTTGTCGATAATAGTGGTAATTAACCATATCGCACGCTATCAATAGTAGCAGTAATTTAACCACATCGCATAAATAATACCGACAGTAGCAGCATCCACATGGTACCAATATTCGCATAATAACCAACTAATTGCCCTTCTTCTGGAGCACCTTGATCTCTGTCTCAAGCTTGTCTGCCTGCTTCTTCGCCTCCATAAGCACATTGAGCGAGTTCTGCAGCGACTCGAACTTGGCACACACCTTGGCCGTGGGCATCACCGGCCGCGCCGGCAGGCCAAGCTCCGCCAAGGCAGTCGTCATCTTTTGCTGGATGGTTGGCTTGAACGTGGCAATCTTTGTAGACCTCAAATAGACACCAGTGGTCAGCTTATCGTGGTACGAAATACCCAAGCTGTTCTCCTCCTTGCCCGACATCCGCTTGCCCATTAGCTTCTGAACCGCCGCCATGGCCATCCCCGCAGGCGTATTGGCCTTTTTCTCGCTCTTGACGCCACTAGTACTGCCAGCCTTGGTGTTACTGGGCAAAACAGGGGCCGCGCCGCCTCCGTTGCCATTGGTGGCAGTTGGAGTGGCCTCCTTGCGCTTTTTGGTTTTGTCAGACAAAAGGGTAGTCGTCAGCTGCTGGAGCCCTTGGCTGGACTGGTACTGGGCAATTGAGCCCGAAGTTGGCGGCGCATCGAGGATGCGAAGCACCTCAGCTCGTTCGGTGAGCATTCGCTCCGCTGCTGCTTCGAGTTTGCGTGATTCCATGACCAGCGCTTCCTCCTCAGCGATTTCAGCAGGGCTTCGGCTCAGCAGCTTCTCAAGGTGTTCCTTGCGTCGCAGTTCGTTCTCCTTGACGTACTTCATCTGTTTGTACATATCCTCTTCTTGGGGTGTTAGAACGCCTCCGTTTTCCTGGCGCAGCTGTAGCATGCACCGGTACACTGTGTAGAATCGTTCTTTGATATCTTCCAGCGGTCTGCTTGTAACGATCTTCTCTTCCTTTCCTTCTTCTTTATCCTTCTTGTCCTCTTCTTCATTTGCAGAATTGGCGTCCTCCTCTTTCGTGTTAGAATTTTTCATATCGTTTGTAGAACTCTTTGCGTCGTTCTTCGCATCTGATTCCTTCATCTCTACGTCTCCATCCTTATCTTTTTCATCCTTCTTACTTGGCTCCTCTTCCTTCGACTTCTGTTGCTCCTCTTTTATTGGTTTTGGAAGAGACTTCTCAACTCTTTTAAACCAGTAACGGTCGTGGACGACAAGCCACCTCAAGTCATATTCCCGACACAGATCGAAAAGATACTTCGTCTCCTCAAAAGACCAGTCCTCGTCCTTGAACTTCTTATCGTAGTCCTCCTGCTTAACCTCTGGGACATCGACTTTCGTATTGTACTTGGCAAACGCGTAGTCACCGTCTTCGTCACGCTCACTTCCTCGCACCCAGTGGTGGAGCACAAGCCCGTCTTCGCGTGCGCCGTTGGTGAACGGCGTCCACTTCCACGGCGCCACCTTGGCGGTGCTCCGCCAGTCCGGCTTGCTCTTGAAATGGTGCTGGACGACTGCTGGAGGGGTGTTTTCCCCGAGCAGCTGGATCAGCTCCCTTGACATGCCTTCTCGCTTGGGGAGCGCTACTTTGCGCTTTTTCGGGGGCGGGGGCCTCGGGGCGGCCTGCTTAGGCAGGTCCAGCATGTCGCGCACGTCTGAACTTGACATTTTGTGTTATATCGCGTTGAGAACTGTCGTTTAGTGAGATTGTTGAAGTGATTAATCTGTGTCGAAGGTGATCGGTCACTAACTAGAAAGTTATTTCATTGGACTTTATTTTTGATATATCAAATATATATGGTTTATGACAGGTAATATCCTCCTTCAAGTATGTTGTTAGCTATTCTTCTAGCTGTATTTTACATATGAAGATAGTTTTATTCTTAAATTGGTTATAACAGGCAAAAAATTGAATGCATCTGAGGGCATAATTGTCATAGTTAGCTAAGCTCCACTATTGTACTGTCATCTCCCACAGTAAGCACGTTAACATATATATATATATATATTTTCAGTTATCTGTTCATGTATGTAAGATAACTAGTATTGTTCATAAATTTAACAAAATGATATTGTTTATAAGTCTATAGCATAGACGAAATGGTCATTGTCATAACTAGCCAAGCTACACTGGCGTACTCATATCCTTTTGTAAATACCGTAACGCTATCATCTATTTTTTTAGGTATGTAAGATAACTAGTATTTTTCATGAATTTATCAAAATGATATTGTTTATAAGTCTATAGCATACACGAAATGGCCATTGTCATAACTAGCCAAGCTACTCTATGGTGTACTCATATCCTTCTGTAAATACGCTATCAGAAATCTGTTCACCCATATAACCATCAATTTTTTTTACATAACTGCTCACCTATGTAAGATAGTACTGTTCATAAATCTATTGCAATAAATGAATTGAATACAAGTTGTCATGGTGTAGAATACGGCGTAGAGAAAAGTCACCATACCAGGTGATATAAAAACTCGCGATTTGGCTCCAACTCAACTAAAAACAAATATACACATCTCTCATTAATCTTCCAAGATTATATTCATTCAATAGTCCGAAAAAGAACAACAATCGCGCCGAAAGAACAACAATCCCATAGATATAAAAATAAGTACCAATAAATTAACGCACGTAATTTCCCGTCGGCTCACCACATTTCCACCGCCCTCCCATCGAATCAAATTTGCCCAGGCGCGTTACAGGACCAAATGCTGCCAGTAAACGCGAGGTGTCTGGCTTACCACGGGCCATTGCTTTACGAAGCCAAGGCGCTGAGAGTCTACGACCCCGAAACGAAGACCGCCAAGGCCAGAGCGGCCCCCAGCGAAGGATCAGGCGAAAAGGAGGTGCCCACAACTGATCTCCCGGAAGAACTGCGAGACTCGGTCGCGTACTTCGTCCATTACAAAGGGTGGAAGTCGACGTGGGACGAGTGGATTGGCCCCGACCGCGTCATGGAGTGGAACGAGGAGAACATACGCAAGCAGAAGGAGCTCAAGCAGGCAGCGCTGGCCGCTATGAACAGCTCCAAACAGCGCGCCAAGGCGGCCTCCGCGACTTCCACCAGCCCAGTGCCGGCCGACCAGAATGGCCCGCCAGGTGGTACCAAACGCAAAGACAGCAAAGACGAGTCCGGGTCCTCGTCACGCGGCCCCAAGCGGCGCAATGTCGAATTGGAGGTCGAGAAGGAGGAAGAGTTCATCAAGCGCCCTGAGATCGCCATTACCGTGCCTGATGTGCTCAAGGCGCTCTTGGTGGACGACTGGGAGTACATCACCAAGGAGCACCAGCTGGTGTCGCTCCCGCGTAAGCCCAATGTAGAGGAAATCCTGCGCATGTACAGAGACTACGTTCCGCCGAAGCGTGAAGGGTCTGCGGAGGCAGATATCTTTGATGAAGTCCTGTCGGGGCTCAAGCTATACTTCGACCGGTCTCTGGGGAACATTCTGCTCTACAGGTTCGAGCGACAGCAGTACAAGGACATTCGGGCCAAGAACCCAGGCACACCCATGAGCAAGATCTACGGCGCGGAGCATCTCATCAGGCTGTTTGTGTCGCTGCCGCGGCTCATCGCTCAGACTCATATGGACCAGCAGGGTATCTCGTACCTTAAAGACCATCTCGAGGATTTACTGCGCTTCCTAGCCAAGAAGCGTAATGAGCTGTTCCTCAAGCAGTACGAGCACACCTCTTCGAGCTACGAAGCCGCCGCCCGAGGCGTCTAAATATCATGTATTTATTCACTGTTACAACTAATCAATTAGTCCCTTTACCTATCCTAATTACACAGGTGTCCACTTCACTTGGGGGCCAGCCCCCAAACCCCCGTAGCTCCGCTTCGCGGAGATCTTGCAGTTCGTCAATTACCGGTCTCCGACGCGAAGCGTCGCTACGGGGGGTTTGGGGGGCTGGCCCCCCATTACACAGGGCTCCTAAGCGGAGTGTCGCTACGAGGTGGGTTCGAGAGTGACTAGAAAAATCATCGCATCGTGAATAAATTACGTAGGGGAAACCTGCCCCAAGGGAATTTAAAACTTGTCCAAGGACAAATCCGGGCTCGAAGCATGGGTCATAATGCTCTCGGCAGACGAAAACAGGTCGTCTTCAGCGGCGGATGCCGACCCAGCAGAACTCGTGGCCCGTGACAACTGAGCCGCCGCTGAATGCGCCTCGTCCTCACAGAACTTCGTGTGGAGGCCAAAGAACCCAGAGTTGTCAATTGAAATCAGACGCCCGCTTATGCCATGCCCTCGGGGTATCTGAAGTGGAGAAATGGCAATAAACTCGCGCGAATGCGATACGACCGTCGTAGAGGGGTTCTTGTCCCGTGAGGATTCAAGAACATACGACATGTGCGAGAACAGGTCGTCGTATCGCGACACTCTCTGGCGGTGCTGCTTCCACGGCTTGGACATCCACTCCAGGTCCGAACCAGCATTGTGATAGTAGGTGCTAGGCCGCGGAGGCGGGACGAGCGGCTGCGACTGCAAGTCAATGCAGTTCTGGATGTTCCACATCCGAATTGTCCCATCACTGGAAGCCGTCCTAATCTCATTCGAGTCAATAGGAGACCACGAGAGGTCGTTAATTCGATCAGTGTGCCCGTCTAGCGTCGCCAGCGGCTTGCCTGCCCGAATATCCCACAGCTTACAAGTAGTGTAGTCATGTACGGAAGCAATTGTGTTCTCATCGTGGGGAGACCACTTGAGCGCATTGACAGCGCTATCGTTCCCGTGAGGAGGAGACAACCCCGTGGCGTTCTTTACTCGGACGTCCATGATGGAGATGCCCTTGGAGCCACCCAGTGACACAATGCCATCGCGCAATGGCGCCGGGTCGACGACTGTTGATCCCTTGCACTTCTTTTTAAGAAGCGGCGTGTCCGAGTAGAACGGGTCCCATACGAACAGATACTGATTGTACATGGTCATAATAGAGGACTCAGGGCAGCACATCCACCGCTCAGACGTCGTCATAATGCTTCTAACCCTCGAAGACTTGACTTCGCTTGGCCGCACGTGCTTGTTGTGGTTGAACCGGCGCACAATTTGGGCCGGCTCGTAGTCCGAGTACGGATCTGGCAGTAGTGTAAGGTGGATAATGCCGGAATCGTGGCCAGACACGAGCACATTGGAATTTGGTCGACCAGCGAGAAGAGACCGGCAGTGTCTCTGTGGCATCCATGCCAGGGAGTGAATACCTGGTAGTGTGATTGTCTGGTGATGCGTCAGGATGGCCTTTTCTGGCTGATTATTTTTCCTGCCGGACGCAAAGTTGCTACGATTTACATTTGTGCGGTATTGGTTATCGCCGTTCACATCCAGCTCGTATATAAACAGATTGGAGTCCATTGATGCTGATGCAACAGCAATTAGCGGGGCCGTGTCATGTGTAGCAACCGCAGAAAGATATTCGCTGTTATCTGGGATCTTCCAATAGCTGGAGCTGACTGGGTTTCGCAATTCCATGGTTAGTAGTAGTATACAGTCGAGGGGTTAGTAGTAATTGGTCTAGACAGGCGTGAGAATCAATATGAGCAGTCGGTTTAAAACTTTGCCCGGTCACTTGCAGACTGTGGTGAAGCGGGGTACAAAAGTGGTCGATTAAGTATCTCAGACCCGTGATAAAATGAAGTTATTGAATCAAATAAATGAGCGATTTCGACGAAACTTGTCGGTTGTAGCAGTACGCGATAGGTACCTTGGATCGTTCCGGTATCTCACTCTCTTTGCAGCAGTTTGGGCGATGGAAGTTAGACCAGGGGTAGATAGAAATACGGGAAGCGGGGGGAGCTGGCCGAGGGAATAAGTAAGTTCGCTCAAAGCTCTCCTTAAATTGCGTAGCTTGTCACAAAGCGGGTCGTATAGGCAAGAATGTCAAGCCCGGGATGAGTGTCGCCAATTCAGTGTTCGCTCTTCGACAATGGGGAAGAAAAAAAAAGCGCCCTGCTAGCGGCTGCAAGCTATATATATTCCCTAAAAAATTAATTGGTCGTAATTCGACAGCTTAGGCATGTACGACAATACCATTAGGCTGCAAGATCAAAACTGCAACCCTCCGAAATTGATTCTAGACGGGGCTGTTTTACTGTAGAACTGACGCAAAAGCAACATCGTTCGCTGGCGAGGGAACAACGAACCCATGAATTGCATCCACTCCTGTGGTCCGCAAACGGTATTCCAGAAGCATTCTTATTATGCCTTACATGCCTTCCATGGCATAAATTCGGGGGTCGACGGCATATGCATCGCCAGCCACCCGAATATTGGCTGCACCTCCCCCTCCAAACGATCCCAAATGCGTTCTTCCAAAGGACCCTATTGAGGCGGATTGGACACAAGTTGTAGCTGCATCGGATGGATTCTCATCCATTGCCCACAATTAGCTGCCAGCTCTCACATGTCCAGAGTTGAAACAGAGCCAAGAACCACACTATCCAGAGACATTGTGCTCCGTCTCTAATAAAACGGTTCCAAACCTAATTACAATTAGTATGAACCCTTCCCCCAGGTACCACACGGATTCAGCTTTATAGAAATATTATCAAGCCGTAATATAATATCCGCGGGTACATTAGAGAGATACATTGTCGTTGTGCTCTTCTCGGCGGTTGAGTACCACAGTCAGGGACTCGAACCAAAAAATTTTTCGGCACGGCATGGCAGCTCGTCTAGAACTGCGGTACGCCAAGGTGGATCCGTCCGCAGGGGGGAGGGATAGATAGGCTATAGCTGCTTTCCTGTACTGTATATGCTTTGACAAAAAAGGGGTGTTTCAATGTCGGCGCCGCCGCGCGGGATGCGGCGGTCTTCCGCCCAAGATGTAAGGTAAAGACCACATTCGACAAGCAAAATAAAACTCAATCTCCATAACCGAGGAGAATAAGGCCTCTGCACCTCGCCCCAGCTGATTGCCTAACTGTGCTACCGCCCACCACGTGTTCTTTCCGCTTTGAATGGGCGCGAACTGAGCAGAAATTGGGGAGGCTGGTTCGACGTAACAGATGGCTGCAATCGAACCTCTCTTTTGATGCATGCTGCATCATGACAGCTCCGACGGGTCTTAAATTCCTAGTTTGGCACTGTGCGCACAGAGCATTATCGGTACCAAGCCTCTAGCTACATTGTATTTTGCCTTTTTTGATCTTGTACATGAGCATATGGCGCTACGCTGGTAGCTTACCCCTTAAAGGATCAGGGCTTGTAGGGAGCTGACATTGCTAGGGGAGTTGCATCGATGCGATATGAACGCCTCTACTCCTCTGCTCGGCTGTGTAGCCGGTTTGGTCGAAAGTGCAATATTCGTAGTAAAAAGTTTGAGTTTTCCCGCAATATAATTTGCCGTACGGTATGGTAGTAGGCTGGAAATTATTAAACCTCCATACGCCGACCGCGGTACTGGGTAGAGATTATTAAATCTCCTGTGTTCATTATTCTCCTGATGTTCTGGAGATTAATATTACGGTACTCTTTTGGTTCTTTTTTTTTAGAACTGAGATTCTTTCTACCGTAGTAATGCCTATAGGCGCGTCTCTTCTTCACTGCAGTTGAAATTGGTAGAAGGCGGCTGGAATAAGTTTGTGCATACACTGTAATATTATTGGACAGTAACAATTGTAGTGTAGATAGATGCAAATGATAACCAGACAAGACTTTTCACAATAAAACATTTACTACAACTGGTGAGCGCCAGTTGATCTCTCCCCACGGTATCATGAAGCAACGGTCGAGAATCTAGGAATAAGAACGGTACTACATTATCACTAACGGGCCTCACTCCATAGTCTGGAAATACCGTAATGCGTCAATTGATATTATTTTTCTATCATACAAAAATGTCATAAATATATATACTCAAGGAATTAGACCTTGATAATCTGATCGTCTCGGACCTCAACACCTGGAGCGACCCATTCGCCAACAACCTCAGCGATTTCCTCTCTGTTGTCAAGGTCTTCGGTGAACATAACGTCATCCTCAAAGTCGGTAGACTCCTTCACTCGCCAGAGGACCAATGGGAGGGAAATGACAAGAGAGGCAGCAAGCAGGCCCCATGAAGATGCAAAGAGACTCATGTACTCAACCTCCATGGCATCGAGTCGCCAGACAATGGCGCTACCGGCGGACTGAATACCCTTGTAAAACCCGGCATACAGCCCGAGCTTTCGAGAAGAGTTGGTGAGAGCGCCAAGCAGCCAGTAGACGTAAGTCTGCCAAACGGCATCGTAGAAACCGTAGAACATGTAAAGGAACATTGGACCAATGTACTTTCGGCCGTCGGTCCAGTCCATTGCAACAACCTTGCCATCGGTCACATCCTGTCGGGTAAAGTCCTTCTGGAAGGCATAGCCTCCACCCCAGATAGCGAAAGTGAGCACAAAAACGACGGCGTGGAAAACCTTAGCTCTCGTCTTTCGGTTGTACTTCTCCCAGTCCAAAAACAGACCCCAGGAAAGTGCACCAACAATCTGCATAGTCCAATAAAGCAGAGAATTAAGAGATCGGGTTCGGACGTTGAACTTGGCCAGGTTGAACACGTTAAACTGGTAGGTGTAGAACCAATTGGAACAGAAGAACATCGGGAACAAAAGCACAACATACGGGTCGACCTTGAGGAGCTTGAAAAGACCCTTCATCTCAGTAACAAAGGTCGGATTCTTCTTGACAATGACTCCAGTGCCGTCGGACTTGATGACTTTGTTAATCGGCATAAGACTGAGCGCAAGAATAGATCCCACGATCATGAGCGCTAAGAAAGCGGCATAGGTACCATCAGACACTCCACCCTGGTTGGTGTCATTCAAGCTCTGGCCCAGTGGAATCAAGGAACCAATGACCGAACCCAGATTGAAAATGGCCCAGAAAATGGCAACGTATTTGCCCTTCGATTTTTCGGTTGGGTATGCCATAATCACGACACCTTGTGCAGACCATAGGCAAGCAGCGCAGACACCTAGGATCGCACCGGCAGCAATGACGAAGCCAGTGTTCTGAGTGTGATTGAAACAGAGAAGCGAGGCAGAGTTCAGAGCATATCCAACACCGCCGATGGCCAAAGTGATCCGGGGACCCAGTGTATTAACAATAGTGCCAGAGAAGAAACCGATTGTAGCAAAAGTGCAGTATAGCGCGACATTGGAGTTGGCGGCAGTTTGGTGGTATTGTTCGCCCAGACCAGAACCGCCGAGACCAGAGAGCGCGTTGAACATGCCTGGAGTCAGGAAGAAGACGATAGACACCATAAGAAGCTGAACCGAGGCGGCGTTATAGGCCGGCAATTGCTTGCCAAAGATCTTCAGGCCCGTATTGTACCATCGCTTTTCCTGGACGACGGTGAATTCATTGGCATCATTCGCCTGATCGCTTTCGTAAGGCTTTTCGGTGATCGAAGGTGGACTTGTATTCGAGTTGCTGTGATCCATTTTTAATGCGTTTCTTTAAAACAGAACCAGCCTGGATAAGGATATATTCACGAGGTATCAGACGAAATAAATATAAGGCAATAAACAAACGAAAACAACAATAAACAATAAATATGAAAGTCGATTATAGCGTGTTTGAGTTTGGCAGGCAGTGCAGGTTACAGACTTTAAACCTCAAACAGCCAAATAGAGGGTATTTGCCTATCTAATCAAAGGATAATGGGAAAAGATTAATCGCCAACCTCGTTCGATTTGTTTCCTTATATATATTTGCAATCCCCTTACTTTTTTAAAGGTGGGGGTGAAAAAAATGAGGGGCATAACGTTATATTTTCTGTCGATCTCTCTAAAACACTAGTCTATTTTTGCATGCAACGCTACCCCGGCGGAGGAAAAAAAAACAAATACACGATACCACGTTGTCCGTAATTCACAGCTAGGGCCATTGCTTGCTCCTTGAACTCTGTCGATTGCAATATAAATTTCATTTGCTATTCAATTTATGGCCTCAATCACGGAGCCGAGTATTTGGGGTTATGCGGAGAAGGAATCAATAGAAGGATATCTAATACAGCCGATCTGTTGATTGTCACGTCGCAAGATATGTTCTAGCATAGTGTTATTGCAACCCTATCTACATTAATACAAGGTACATCTCTAACCCCAGAAAAAAAAAAGAACAGTATATTTCCCCTCATCCCTCGGGGTCCTACTGGCTACTTTTACCTTCCGCGTAGATACCGTAGTGCTACAGCAATGTGAAATAAATCGCGGCTTTCTCTGTGACCTGCAAGGATCGACACGGTTGGAGAAATAATTCCGAACTTTATTTCCATTGGAAGGGACACTCTCTACAAGTGTCCGTGTGACATTACCTCCACATATCGTATCGGTTCTCCACGAATTTACAATTACGCTGCCGATATTTCCCCGTGAAGTGAAAAAATTTTTATGTCCCGTCGTCGCAGCTATAGTCTTCGTTAGTGTAGCACCGGATTAATGTGATGTGATATTCATGTGCGGCTCAGGGTTTATCCGCATATCAGCTCATCGGGTTCGCGCGCCCCCGATGCCACTCGCTAGCGTTACCTCTTTCAGCCGCACACGTAACCCCCGGATGCATCTTCCAAAAACCGTTGTATCAAACCTGCTTTCGCGGAGCTGGTCCTTACGTCACACGGGCACTGGCCATCTAGATCATACTACTGTACCCCGGGAACTCCAGGATAAATGGAATACTACCCTATCGGGGAAATGGGGGAGTTTGCCCAGGATAATGTGATTGTTACGACGGTCGGCAATCAAAAATCGCTTGCCTCCGCACGGGGATTGATGACGCAGGTAGTTGGATGACGTATGAACTCGGCAAGAGCCGGGGAAAAAGTATATTATAAGTTAGTGTAATACCATAACCTTAGTTGCATTACTGTTGAAGTTACATGAACCTTTGAGAGTGGAGAAATTATCAACAAAGAGGGTCTCGACGTCAGCAGGGTGCTTAATCATCGTTGATACCGATGCTATTGCAGTTATGATAAAGAAAAGCGCCTGATAAGCAGCAACCGTAGGTGTAATGGATTACCGATACACCGTTGGCCAATAAGAGAGTTTGCAAGTCGTCCGTAGCTAGATAAGAACTTTACTAGTTTTCTATCTCTCTATCTATGAGAGCAAAAAATGCTAAATTCCGGAAGACACAATCGTATTTGCAATCACCAATGGTGATAAGCCGACTGGACGCAACGTGTTCGACTTAGAAACTCAAAAATATTGATATCTACTCTTGCTGTACCGGGATAGGACGCCTCATCATTGGTACCGAATCAGTGTTACTGAAATATTTTGCTACAGAACCAAATCCCAAAATTACACCTTCGTACCAGCACCATAACAATATACTACTCAAAGAAAACCCCGAAGTGCAAGATCTAATGTTTACAATTGAATACCTAACAGCGCGAGTACGTATCCAAGATTAATAATATAAATAAGGTCGTCAAAAAAAGTTGCAAAAGAAGGAGGCTACCAACCGTAGGGGCTTCCACCCTGGGACGGCGAATCACCATCATATCTTCTTCTTTGCCGCTTCACTGAACGAGAAAGGTTAATGTCAGAGAGTGCAGTATCACCCCACCGAGCAGACTCTCGCTTAAGTCGACGGATACTTCGCTCTCGCTCAATTTCTCGCTTTTCGATTTCTTCCGCCGAGAGGGTCTCCACGGTAGGAGCCCACTCCTCTCCCAGCATCTCCTGATCAATTCGGAGACCCGCCTCGCGGCCAAACCCTGCCAGATTATCTAGTTCATGTGGCAGCTGGCCCTCAATCGCAGCCTTTTTAATCTTGAGCAACTTTTCATATACCGCATGCGCAATGGCGGGGTAAAATTCTCCGGCAAGACCAAGGTCCTCTACTACAGACCGCGCAAACTTGTGTGGAGTAAGTTCTGTAGCGTTCAAATCCCATTCAAACTTGTCTTCATAGAGCTGCTTGTTCAAATTCACGCTCAAATTTACAATGACATTGAGATCGAGCTCCTCTGGTAACTGCACTTTGGCAAACTCAGAGTACTCCTGCACCTGGTGCTTAATGGCACTGGCTATGTTCGTCGAGTAGCCAATTGGTAGGTCCATATCCTGGCATGTCAGCACAGCAAAGTCCTCTGGAGTAATCACAGTTTCGTTCATGTTCCACAGGAAGAAATCCGTGACTCTGTGTGACTGCTGTGGAAGGTCAAAGTTCACTTTAATGGGGATGAGCACCTCGTCGACATCAGCTACATCTTGGAGTTGCTTGGTCGTATACGGGATATGTCGCGTCCTAGGAAACAATCTCTTTCGCTCAGTCTGCTCTGGTACCTTGTAGTCAGGTGTCCCCACGTTAGCTTCGCCATTGTAGCTCTCGTTCTCCTCGTCCTCGTCGAAGTCTTCCTCAATTTCTGCGTAACTTATCGCATTCGCCGCGAGTCTTTTCGTCGCACGCGTCACCGGTTGCGTCGAAATCAGCAGAGAAGTCTGATCCAGCCGAATTCGTGAATGGAACCCACTCAACATCGCCTGTGGTTGTTGCGTAGCGGCCACCATTGCTCGTCACCTTGCTTACTTCGTCGTGATATCTTCAATTTTTTTTTTGTTTTTTACGCGTTGGGAGGTTTGCGCCGGCGCAAGCGAGGGGTGCGGTGCGGCGCGTGCGGCGCGTGCGGCTTGCATGCATTGATATAATTAATAATATTTGGAGGAATATCCCCGATATCGCATCAGTTCAAGCGTATGAAATGTACACAGAAAAAGAGATTATATTGTATTTGAAGTGCCGTTATTTTATGTTGTGGCGCTATATTCTAGAGGTAAATTTACGCGTGTGCAGTTTTGGGACGCGACGCGTTGACAAGTTGTAGCGGTAATCTAGAGTGCCTGAATGGATGGAAAAGATCCTCTAAAAAAGCTATTTCCTGAAAATCAGTTACTCACCTTGGCGGAGTACTTGAGCATAACTGTATTGGACCAGGAGATTAGAGAGTTGCTTGAGAAGACGCTGGTTGTAAAGTCTTCCAAGAAACTTCCTCTAGACGTGGGAGATGTGCAGAATCAACATCAACTCGTAGTCAGATGCGTGTACCATTTGATCCTTCATGATTATGGGAGTAACGTACTTTGTGATGGATACAAAATACAAAGGGAGCGACTAATAGTAATTGGAGGTAACACCGCTATTCCGGTACTTGTCAGTCCGCCATGGGTTAAGCTATTCAGTATCATTGGGGCTCAGAAAATGCTTCAATTGCTGCTCGGGTGTAACGTTTTCTATCCGCTAGACTACAAGCTCTCATATCTGCAATTATGTGGGCCAAGCTTGGATTCGGGACAGCTCAAGGCGAAACCCATAAGGAAGCAATTGAGCATCAACAATTCACTGCATGCACTAAAAGTCTGTGCTATCTTTAAGCACCAAGTGTTAAATCGCTGCCCATATGTGGACACTGCTGGACAGGTAGTTTTCAGGTTCAAGCCAAACTTCCACCTCGAAACGATTGCAGGAAAGAACAATGTTTGGAAGGTCATGTCCGTCATGTTTCCTCTGGAACTTGGTGAAATGATGCCGGTATATATTGGCCCGAAACAGCAGATCGTGCTTAGCGGGGAGAAAAGACCCTCTTTGGGATATTCAATTGAACCAATTGTCGCCAGGCTGTTGACTAGACACTCAAGCCTGCCGTACGGGCATCTGCTGAAATCAATATGCAGAAGCGTCGCAAGCGTTAGCGAAGTGGCACGGTTGTGCAAGACCGTGGTCAAGCGACTAATTCCATTTGAAATGTTTGCCACACAGGACAACTGGAATGCCATTTTTGAGTCCATTGAAGAGTTTGTTGCTCTGGGAGCTGCAGACCAGTATAAGCTGGCAAATGTTTTTGAGAAAATCAAGCTTTCGACAGTCAAGTGGCTCTGGCCATCTAAACCAGGAACAGAAGAGGAGTTCTTGCGCCGCCAACGAATAATGCTACAACTTTTATTTTGGCTATTCAAGAAACTTCTAATCAAGTTGATCCAAGTATGTTTCCATGTTGCTCCCTCGCCGCTCTGCTACTATCGTCAAGATTGTTGGTTAGACCGGTCACAGCAGAGCATTGATGCATACTTGAATATCACCATGCGCAGAGTTGCTCCTGGCCACGTTCCTTTGCTATCCCGGTCGAGACTGCGAGCTGTTCCAAAGCCAAATAGAGAGACTTGTCGGATAATCATGGATATGAGAAGCGCTAATAAACAACTGGACATGGTTTATCAAATTCTCTCTTTTGAAGTACGGGATAACTCGTGGATAAAGAACCCGTCTGATCTGGCGTCTGTGTTAGAGGAATACAAATGCAGTCATTCGACAGACGGTCGCTACTACCTTATCAAGTTTGACATCCAGAATGCTTTCGACACAATCCCTGCAGAACTGGCATATAGACTGTCATCTATGGTTATCCGCTCGGAACAGTACTACATTCACGAGCTGAAATGTCGCGATACTCGTACTGGACGAGCATGTATCTGCAAAGTAGTGTCAACGACAAATGAAGCTATTGGAAGCTTTAGTATCAAGAACAAGGTGGTTGGCTCAATCGCAACTACCAGGGTTGTTACCAGACACCAGGTTCTCGATAGTCTTAAGGAGCATCTTTTCAGCACGGAAGTCATTTTGCCGAAAAACCGTGCCTACCGTAAGGTCAAAGGGATCCCGCAGGGGTCAATTCTTTCTACTATATTATGCAACATTGTCTATGACGAGCTTGAGAAATCAATCCAGGTCGGCGCAAATGGGATTCTATTGAGATATGTGGATGATTTCCTGTATATTTCTTCCGAAACACAAGACTGCCATTCTATGCTTCACGATCGACTTCCGAATGGATCTGTCGCTGGGGCGAAAGCGTTAACAGCCAAGACAGTCACTAATCTCGTCGAGAACCAGGATTTTATTCCATTCATTGGCTGTCAGATATCAACACAAGACTTGGGTGTCTATACTATCCCTCCCGCCTTAAATATTAGTAACAAGCCTAATACCCATCAGTTGGCCAAAATACGGTCAACAGTACAAATGGCAATCTCTCGATCCACGTCCTATGAAGACGCTCTAAATTGTGTGCTGATGATAATGGATCAAGTTCCTCGAGAAAAGCACTCTTTTGTAATGCGGCAAGCCAAGCAAGCTATTGAACGCAAATACATTGAACATGCGTAAACATGAATAACAGTGAATTTCAGCGAATAAATAACGTACTTTTTATAAATAATCCATCAAATACCATCTCCAGCCTATAGAAGGTTGTCGTATTCGTCGATGGAGATTGAAGGTCTTGAGGGGCGAGGTTGAGGTGGTGGAGACATTGCCGGATCGAAATTCTCATCATGTGCCGTTGGTGTCGCACTTTTGACATTTTCAACATCTATTGAGAGTTCGCTCGTGCCGTTTCTTGCCTCACTGGTCGATTCCAGTGGCAATTGTGGTGGCGGATTTTCCGAATTGGTATCTCCGACTTCACCATTCTCCTTTGGCGGTAGATTGGTGTCCTCATCCTCCTTCTTTTCCTCAGGATTTTCTTCCGGAGGTGGGGGAGTAGGATTTGGCGTCAATCGATCACTAGCTTCGACAAATTCGTCATCTTCCTCCTCCGCTTCTGCCGCCTCCGGTTCCTGATTGGTTTTATCTACTTCACCGTTGGCGTCATCCAAGTCGTCGTCGTCCTGTCGCTGTTCTTCATCAAGTTCCCCTTCGCCGTCTTCTTCATACAGATTTTTCTTCTTTTTCTTCTTTTCTTTCTTGTCTTTCTTTTCCTTTTTCTCTTTCTTCTTCTTATCCTTCTCTTCACGCTTGCGCTCTCGTTCATCTTCTCTCAACTTTTGTGCTTCTTCATCGTGCTTTCTCTGTTCCTCCCGCATCTTCATCTCCCGCTGTCGCAGTTTACGTTCAGTCTCTTCTACACCGCCACTCTTCTTGAGCTTTCCCTCGGTGACGAATTCGCCCAGCTCTCTTTTAAATGGGTCAAGACCTCTCATTTCAAGCTCCTTCTTCCTCAGCTTCTCAGCACGCTCAATTGCCTCAACACGCTCTTCATGGTTCGGCTGCAGGCCCTGGACCTCAATGAGCACTGCGTCTTTGGCATGTACAATGCCATCGACTGGTGTCGTTTCCAAAACAACGTCCTTCTTGCCAAGCTTAACTTGCTCTGTAGAGCACTGTTCGACAAGCGCAAAGGTCTCGCTTGCCTTCTGAAGATCGTCTTGCAAGTCCGCAACCAACTCTTCCTGTAGCTTGAAGAACTGCTGCTCTTCGCAGACTGTATCGAGCTCACGCTCCCAGATCTTTTTCCAACCAGTTCGCTCTTGCAGGATATACTTTGTCATCTTGTCCAGGTCCTTCTTTGCCTCTGCGAGTTCCTTGGACACAGACTGTAACTGTTGCGGCGAGTGGCGCACGCCTCTTTGCGCCACATCTTTACGCAGAGCCTCGATTATATCTTGGATGTCATCTACGCTGGTCAAGAGGTTATCACTGTCGCTAGACAGCTTCTTGTGGCAGTTCTCCATATACGCCCGGGCCTGGGAGATGGGCAGTTGGGCGCTTTGAATGTGCTGGGTCTTGGAAATAATTCTGACTGCATCCTCTCGCAGAGACGCCAGGCTCGATATGCTGATTTGTCTGACTACGGATAAGTCATGCCGCAGCTGTTCAATCTGACGCGAGTCTGCGATTCGTAACGGCGGAGCAGTAGCAGTCGACAGCGACCGTTTAATCTCTGACTCTGATGCTGCGTTTGGTTGCGGCGACAGGGAAGTGCTGCTACTATTGGCCAGCCTCGGAGTAGAAGCGGCAGACTCGACGATTTTCTTGATATCTTCAGCATTGGACTCGATTTTCCTGTGCATCTCGTCAACACTCTTCGTGAGGGCCGCCAGCCCTTCGTCAAAGTGCTTCTTGACCTCGTCCATGGCCTCAACGTTGAGTGATAACAGCGATCCACTTCCCACTTCGCCAATGGTCTTTTCGTCAATCTCGTACCTAATGCCTGATTGCGGGTCTTGGAGGTAGATATCCGGGAACTGGTCCGTTCCCGGAGAGTATGCGAACCGGTCAATAAACAGCAGCCGTAATGATGCGATTGTAACGTCCTCTGGCTCTACAGTGGCCTTCTTAACCCGGCGGCCAATCTGAAGGAAGATATCAAACGGCTCCGCAACCGAAGATTCCTCCCTAAGTTCCGGCGATTCGCCCAGCTTCGGGCCATTGGTCTGCAACGGCGACGACTGGATGGAATCTGAGGTTGTTGATGTAGTGTACTCGGCACGGGAGCTGGAGTGGGGTGTCTTGGTAGGAAGGAACGACGCCAGCGACGTTCTGTTCGACGACGTTGAGTGAGTTGGAAGCGGCGGAAGGTCAGGGACAGAATCTCGTGTGCTCTGTGACCCACCAGATATGGCATTGCCTAACTTGGCAAACTGGTATGCCGAGAAACGCCTCGAAGCACGCCTCTCGAGGGCTTCTCCACGCTGAAGAGCTGCCAGCGCATTGGCATTGTTGTCCTTGCGAGGCAGCACAGAGGAACTTTTGCTTGCCGACTGGCTGCGGAACCGCGGATCTTTTGGCGGAGGGTGCGGTGAATCGGTGGAAACGCTGCTGCGGTCCGCCGCCGCCGCCGCCATGCTTCTCGTGTCATGCATTTGTCGCAGCGACGGCGAACTCTGGGAATGGGCCGGGACAGAGTTCTTCCGCTGGGTCGGGTACGGGTGCTTGTCGTTCACCGGCGGATGCGGCAACGACGAAGCGCCAGGATGCTGCGGCGCGGGTTGTTGAGCCGCATGGGCGTGCGGCTGAGGCGGTAATAACGGCCCTAATTGGGCACCAGCACTGCTAGTGCTACCGTGGCGCGAGTTACGAATAAGTGTCTGCTTCTCCTTGAGCTGGCGAAGCAAGTTTACAATGATCTCCCGGATGGAGGGGAGGTATCTATCGAGGTTCTCCTGCGAAGCGTCTTCGGAAAGCGCCTTCTCCAGGATGACGCGCAATGCCTGCGGAACGTCCCCCAAGTCACTACACCGTTAGTCCAACAATTCTGCGAAACGAAAATCAAGATAAAACGTACGCAACCTCAACTCCAGCGGAGAGAAAGGCTCTGCAGGCAACGTTGAACTCGTTGCCCAGGTTGACGTAGACATCGGACACGTCCTGTTCGGACGCATCGCCTCGCGCCCACTGCGTCAGGCTCTCCAGAAGCTTTTTTGTCGCCACCAGCAGCCGCGTCACCGTCGATTCTATCGTACTCATGGGCGACGACGAGTGCATCATCGTCGACCGATGCGTTGGCGGGGACGGGTGCGGGTTAGGCGGGGGCATTTGGCTCTAATGATTCAAACGGACACGACCTAAATCCAATTAGATGTGAATAAAACAGAACGATGCCGCAAATGGAGCTGGCTCGAGGACGTGGTGAGTCGGATGCTATAGGCTGGGCCGCACGGAATCTCAGTTCAAGGGATGGTCAAGTTGGGAGATGTGTCTCCCAAGATTTAATCTTTAATTAGAAGTTGGCGATTTCTTCGATTTGATCAGTTAAAAATCTTGATTTGATCGGCTAAGCATCTTTGATCGTTAACCGTATACGATATTCGGGTAAAAATGGTTGAGTTGGCTCCGGTAGATTTGGACTTTTCGCGGGTTCCTCGCACGTTTAAGCGGTCGGGTCCGTTCAAGCCCACTGAGAAGAAGTACAAGAACATGAAGGCGTTGCTGGTTGACGAGCAGAAGCGACTGCAAGCGCTGGCTCCAGACGACTCTAAGGCTACGTATTTCACTGTGGAGGCTCCTCCGTCGTTGAAGCCGGCTAAGAAGTGGTGCGACATTACTGGTCTCCCGGGGAAGTACAAGACGGTTCGTCACGGTTTGCGGTATTATAATAAGGAAGTTTTTGCGATTATTAACGAGCTGTCGCAGGGTGTTGACCAGCAGTATTTGGAGCTGCGGAACGCCAATGTTGTCTTGCGATGAACAGTATTTGCCAATTTGTTTCTTACAGTTGAGCGATTTGTATTAACAGTTAACTCTACTATTTATTTATTGATGATTTGTACTTTGTATTATTCCTTTTAGCCTGTGATAATCAGAAGGTAACGGTTTAAGGGAACATTTATAACAGATAGTGATGACGGGATTAAGGAATATCTAAACTATTGGTACATTACCCGTATACTCATGACTTTTGAATCATAAAGACAGTATTCTGTGTAACTCTCAACGTATCCACTTAATAATATCAATTGAAGTAGTTCTCGTGGGAGATTAAGGGCCCTCAAATGTGTGGGATTACAATGCTTTGCTAGTGGATCTAACCCCACCTTTGGCCCTCTTGGAGGAATTGAGCCATTATTTCTAGTCCTTCTTTTGAGCTAAAGAATGTTGGATCGTCACTTACTTGTCAGAAGAGCGGGTCAAGTGTTACAGTACGGTATATATAATGGGTGTAGCTGTTACCAAACCTTTTGTTAGACTGTTACTATAGTTTCGTAACGCTGTGGGCGTTGGGAGAATTTCGTTACGCTGTAACCGACGATGATGAGTTTCTCAAGCAAGGCCTATGTATTGAACTTGAATAACAAACTAATTGTAATTGTAATAACCACGTAACTATATACATTGAATTCGAAAAGTTCATTCTATGCTTTGAACATCAGCGCACCGCCATTTGGCTTTTCGTTGGTAACCGTGAAAGCTCAAGTAATGGTACCGTGTTAACAGTTGCGTGCGGCTCACGCGGCTGCGACGGTTTCCGTGCATGCATTATTAATTGGCTGCTTGAGTTCTTGATGCACGAACCTTTTAAAAAGATAACAAAAGTAGGAATCCTGTGACACGCAATTGACCTATTGTCTTCATTGATATGTGAGAATTCAGCGCGTTATAGCAAGAAAAAAAGTTGTGCGATTGCAGGAGCATTGGCGCACTGCACAACTCATTGTTGTACTGAATCCATTGAGTCTCCAAAACTTCATTTTACGCATATATCCTCTTTCTATACCTAGTAAGCCTACCGTAAGACCTAAACAAGGGGAGGAAATGAGGAATGTCCGTAGTATATTGATAATGCGTTGCGAACGGGGCAGTGAACCGTGGAATGTGGCCCTGGAATGTATAGCTACCCCTGAGTTTCCAAAACAGGGAATTTTCAAATATTCTACGAAAAGCCACCAAAGATTTATGGTACGCGTATTAAACAAGGCGATCTGTAGAAGTAAGTGAAGACCCTCCCCCCCTTTGTACAGCATACCGGTGTAGGGATGGGATGTTCGTATTTGATCATTCTTCCGATCCCCATCACACGATGCAGGACAAGCTCGATAGTTATCTCACCGGTCAGGCGTCCATATATGACCACTCGCCATACAGCAATTACGCGAGGAGCGTGCTTAAACACGTTTCATCCGACTCGGCCCATGGCATCTACGAGGCTTTTTCGGAAGTAGACGAAGAACGGATCGACCAAGTGCGAGAGAACATTCGTAACTTCAAGCCTGATAAGCCCGGTTCAGCGGAGGCCAGCGACGAGCAGAAGGAAAACGAACTCGGGCCAGCGCTGCTCAAGGAATTGCAAGTGAGGCGGGCCAGGCTTGACGCGAGCCGCAGGGAGAAGCTGAATCACGTGAAGCCCGTTGTCGAGAAGCTCAATGATTTGACCTTTGGCTCTTCAAAGGAGACGGATAAAATCTTGCACGACGCGACGAAGGACGTTTTAGCCCTTGATCAGGCTCTTTCTAAGTAGACCTTGTAATCCTCGCTTGGGAATTGAACATACGGAGTAACCGTCCCTTGGAAAATACAACATACGGAGTAATTGTCCCCTGAAATTGCAACATATACAGAGTAACAGTCCCCTGGAAATACAATATAAACAGAGTAACCGATATAAGCTTTCTTCAATTAGGTGATGTACATAAGAACGTTAGGCTTTCTTCAATTGGGTGACCGGCGGATCATAACGATAGCTCTTCAGTTAGATGATTGGCCTATACAACGCGATTTAATTATAATGGTCATAAGCGTTTCATTAGATCATAAGCTATGTATAAATAAGAAGAGGAGAGTTAGTTTACAAAGGCAGACTTATTCGCCATACCACAGTCGCATAAAAGTATTCTTAATGGCCCACTTGAGCGTCGTGACAAGCGAGCCCACCGTCGAACCCGGCTCATCAAAGCCAGAATCCTCGTATTCGTCGTCAGAATCGAGCTCCAGAGCATTTTTGTACACCTGGTCGCACCGCTCCTGCTCGGTGCCCTCGCGCAGCCTGTGAGGTTCGTAGTAGTCCCCTCCGTAGATTCCCAGTCCCGTAACAGCACGACGACCGTTTCCCGTTGATACCACGCGTTTTGCGCGATTCCTCAGCCCCCGAGACGACGATGAACCAGACACAATTGTGTCTATGGAATTCCCTGGCGGTACGTTCTCTTCCAATAACAACGGCGACATGGGCGACGGGGATACATTTACAGACGGCGTATTGAGCACGTTACGCCACTCGTATTTAAACGCCTGAAGCTCTCGCTCGGCAATGGCTAGCTCCTCCTTCGCCTCCAGAACGCGCCGCTCCTTATGGGCCAGCGTAATAAACACGTCCTGCAAATTAGGCTGGGTGAAGATATACGGCGACGCACAGCTCCCTGGAGACAGCTCGGCCGCTTCAAACAGCGAACTCGATCCAGAAGAGGACTCGGAGCACGACATGGAAGCCTTGTGGCGGTGTAGCCCTGCAGGCGAGGTGTCTATTCTACGAAATCGCTTAGTGGGTGAAGTCGGAGTCTGAGTGAAAAAAGCGTCGCCAAACGAAGAAGTCGAGATCGATGAGCGGTGCTTCTTGTGTCGCTGTGTATTTCGGCGTACTGGGGTCTCTACATTGATGTCCATCGCTGCCAGAGGAGGTGCCAAAGGCGGTGGTCCCTTATTATTGGTAGGCGTGCTGTAGTGCTGGTCCGAGAACTCTGAGCCCGAGAGGACCTGGCTCGAGTACCGTCGGTGGGTCGGTCTGGACGGCATGGTACACTCGAGCAAGCCTAGCACTGGTAATGCAAACGGTTCTTCCTCTGCCAAAGGTCTGAAATGCTCGCTCGCAAGTCTGAGAATGGGCGGTGAGTTTGGGACTCGGATCGGCATGTTTGGTGTTTCACAAAAAATATTAAAAAATTCCAGGCCCAATTGGTCCACAGGGGTAGTTTATACGACAACCCGTCGCAATCGGCCCATTGACCTCTGCGACACCCTCTCCGGGCCTCTTCCGCACTCCATAGTTGTAGTATACTGTATCCCCCAGCTTGGCGAGTGCCCAGTGGGGAGCCAAAGGGGATCTGGCAAGGAGCGGAATAGTTATGGGGTGTTTATGCATGTATGGTTTGTTTTTCATGCATTGACGGACTCTTCAATGCCAGGAACCTCAGGATCGGTCCACCTCCAGGCGTCATAGGTCCAATTGAGCTGTTTGCGCGCGTGAACGCATAGGCCCGTGCTGTGCGGGTCAATGGCCCCTGTGGACTCCTGCGGCTCAATGTAGAACAGCCGGGCAATGCGCGAGTGCACCAGCGCCATACTACACATTGTACACGGCTCGTGGGTCGTGTAGGCCTCGAGGTTCAGACACAGGTAGGCCTTTTCGGTGGTGGTGGAGGATCGCTTCTGGCGCTCCAGCTCGGCCGCCCGCGAGATGACCCGCATGACGCTATGGTTTAGCGGGTTCGACCCCCGCTCGTCCCAGCAGGTGGTCACTTCCTCGCCGGATGCCGGGTCGACCAGCGATGCGACGATGGGCTGATTTCTCTGCGGCTCACCAACTGACCGGGCCAAATCAGCAATTCTCGTCAGATGGCGCTTCGCGCGCTCAACATCGCTCGCGCTGAGCACCGGATCTACTGCTGCTGTGTTACCGCGCCACATGATGGGCCATCCCGACCGGTGCGACCACTCAGCAGCCTCCGGCTTCGTCCACGCCTGGTACCGGCAACACTGTCTCCGTTCGACTACCGCCTCGGGGATGATACCACGAACGACTCGCTCGGCGTCTTCTATCTCGGGGAGAGTATCCACTGTGCACACAATCATGCGCAGGTGCTTGATTCCATCGTGCTCCGTCTCGGGGACAAACCGCTTGACGTGAGGGATCTCGTGAACCTCTTCAACACGGCTTTTGAGGTGGTTCAGAACGACGTTCGACTGGCGTGCCGGAATCACCACGGTCCATACGTCCAAAAGCTCGTATGGCGGTTTTAATGACGGCTTGATGAGCTCCATTCTATCTATTTGATCCGGGTTGTCGTGAGTGTGTGTGTCTCGCGCATGAAAATTTCACCTCGACATCACCACACCTTACCGCACTTGGTAAATAGCACCCTCCATTGTGATAGGTATTAGCTAGTAGACCGGAACCGTAGTGCTGGCTTTCCTGGGGGGCCAGCCCCCCAGACCCCCCGTGGCTCCGCTACGCGGAGGGTTGGGTGGCCCTGGACTGCTACGTTAGCTTTATAAAATAAGGATCCTTTATTGTAGAGAATTCAAACTTTGAGTTACCGGTAGGCTACTGTTTGTATCTGATAATGTGCTTCTCGTATGAAAGCCATGCACTTTGGACGCTCATACATATTACTGTATTCACAACCGTTTTCAAAAATTCACACAAGCGTTCGGTTATTCCCATGGGCGATCGAGATTTCTAAGGCGTTGAATAACTTAATGAAAGTCTCATTGACCTTGTACAACTATGTCAGAGTGCTTTTGCAAGTACATGTAACTCCAACCAGTTAGAACAGTTACGTCAATGACCTGTAATGCTGTGTTATGCCTGACGAGGTAATACTACGTACGTCATAGATGTCGGTAATTAATTAAGTGCTACCGGGAGTTGGAACCATATGAATGTCATTGGTCGGGCGTGCCAGAGTAAGAGTCCACCATAACTGCGTACTACAATATTTCATTGAATTGACCCAGGGGGACAAGTCGTCCCGGATGCCCCCCTGTTGAAATGTATTTAGGATATATACAGTAGTGCATTGTAAACAGCTCATTTAACTGACCCAGGGGGCAAGTCCCCCGGACCATCCTGTTGAAATGTATTCAGGACATTTATAGTGAAAGCGCATATTATATATTGGTACCAACGTACCATAATCGTTCAAACCATGGCAATTTCATTCTTTTTTATCAATTGGATCTCACAGTTGGCACGATCTATATCTGCCTAACGATAGGCTAAAAAGCTTTGAATGGCGGAATATAACTTGAGTCAAGGTAACTGGATCCCACATGTTGCGATTATTGGACAGACCTTGTTGGGGCGCAGGCCTTCGGAGAGGTTATTTTTTTCTTGTCGTCACCTCCAGTAACAGTGGTGCCATCTTCCGTTACAGGGGGGCGTTACCTCCGGTTACCGATGCACAATCTCCGGTTACAGATGCATAGCCTCCGGTTACAAATGTATTGCCTCCGGTGACAAAATATCCCCTCCCGTTACAATGGCTCCACCTCTCGGAGTGCTAATCAAGGGTTCGTCCGATCTGTAATTGACATCAATAAAGTCCTGCTAGGAGAAAAAAATATTTAGAAAAGTAATTGTCATATGGGATGCTACCTGGCAATTCTATATACTTTTGATATTTTACAGCTGATACTACTACAGTATACTGAAGGGTCCAAGATATAAAGTCCGATGCAGCGTATTAGGTTACTGGTGTTCAGTATGTGAGACGCCATCAATTCTAACCGAACACACCCGATGAAGAAAAAGATAGTAAACAGATTCAGATATGCAAAAATTTCAAATCCGGCAGTAAACTCGTCCAGCTATTCAAATAATACTCCATATACCTTAAGCACCGGAGATATTAATTGTTGGGGCTAGATTTTCCATCAATCAGCTGTCACGTTCGCAGACGTAACTCGCTCCTGCATGGAAGAACAGCGTTATAGACCTGCACCTGCTATACACTTTGACCATCTCTCTCTCTCTCCAGGTGTGTAAAGAAAAGGACCGGTTCAGAGGGCCAGGCTGCTTTGCCGTAAAACGTTCACCATATTTCTCAAGACTCCTGCAGCTGCTATGGGCCTCCTCGACTTCGAGGACTCATTATTGGGTAAGATTACTCCCCCTGAATTTTCCAAAAAAAAAAATTTCAATGTAGATAATTTGGAAGTTGATGATTTGGAAGACGCTAACAGGCGAAATATTCAATAGGTGAGAACCCTACTCTCAAACCTAATGCCCTGATCCATCTCAAGTCGTACCGGTATCGGTCGGTGGATAAGTCCTACCTGTCCAAGTACATTCTGAACCCATACTGGACGTGGGCGGCCCAGTTCATGCCTTCGTGGCTGGCGCCAAACGTCATCACGCTCATTGGATTCGCCTGTATCTGTGTCAACATCTTGTGCATTCTCATCTACATCCCGGATCTGACTTCGCAAGCCCCCGCGTGGGTCTACATCTCGTTTGCCCTGGGACTGTGGACCTACCAGACGATGGACAATATCGACGGCAAGCAGGCTCGCAGGACGGGGACTAGCTCGCCGCTAGGCGAGCTGTTCGACCACGGGCTCGATTCGCTCAATTGCGCGCTTGGTGGGCTCGTCCAGAGCGCCTGCATGGGCCTGGGCCCGTCCGAGGCCGCGGCGTTCACTATCTTCAGCACCTGCCTGGCCATGTACCTGTCAACCTGGGAGACCTTTCACACCCATGTGCTTTACCTTGGGGTTGTCAATGGTCCCACTGAGGGTATTGTCATTGCTATAGCCGTCATGCTGTTCACGGCGGTCGCCGGCCCCCAGGTCTGGCAGCAGCCGGCTGTCTCGGTCAGCCCGCTTCTGGGGGCTCTAGTTGGCGATACAATGCTGCTTAAGGAATTCTGGGTCATTGCACTCGGCGCTAGTGTCGTACTCGCGCATGTGCCGTTCTGTGTCTACCATGTGTACTGCGCGGCGCGAGACGGCGAGACGAGGGACTCGTTCAAGGAGACGCTGTGGCAGCTGGTGCCCATTGCGTCCATGAGCACTGCGGTGTGGTTCTGGACGACCGGCCCTTACAGTATTCTGCTTCGTGATAACCACCTGGTGCTGTTCACCGTTACTATGTCGTTTGTGTTTGGCCGCGTCACGACCTCAATTATCCTGGCCCATCTCACCAAGCAGGAGTTCCCCTACTGGTCGCTACCGATGCTTCCTCTGTTCTGGGGCGCATTCCTGTTTGACATTTTGCCACGCCTCGGGCTCCAGCTCTCGGAGTCCTTTGAGCTGGTATACCTGTGGGGCTACTGCCTCTTTTCTATGGCGTACTTCCTGGAGTACGCTACCAAAGTTATCCGCACCCTGTGCGAATTTTTAGAAATCAACTGCTTCACGATCCCTAACGCCGTTACGATTGGAAAGATTGTCTAAATCATTGGACAACCCATTTATAGATTAACCTTGAGACGAGTCTTTAACGATTATGATACACTTAAAAATATGACTACCCTTCACCTGTTTATCCTCATCACTTTCAATTGCACAATTCCGACATTGAGAGATTAACATATGACATTTCATCAGCCCAAATAACCACCGTAACAGTCCCCCAAAAGCCGCTTAGCTGGATGATAGATTCCACAGAAGGACCATACAATGCGATAAAGCTATAGGTTTTCCATGATTCTCATTTTCTATTCTCTGGAGTTCTCTAGCGCCCCAACAATGCCAGTCCCCAACTACCCAGGAGACAAGCCTGCTACCTCCCTGGGGGGGGGGGGGGGGCTGGCCCTCCCTACTACGGGGTCTGGGGCAGAGCCCCAGGAGAAGAAAGATAAGACAAGGTGAAATGATTAGAATGCAATTAACAAAAGGATTAAACCGGGAGGACGACCTGTTTGTATGATTTGGCTCTCAATTGAGCATTGAGGACGACCTCTTCGGCGGCAGCCGCTACAGAGTCCCTGGCGCGCATATGATCGAGCCCCCAGATGCCTGCGAGGTTGGTAATATCGTGGGGCGAGCGTAGCGAGAGGGCGTCTGGCGCCTCGGAGGATATGACGAGTCCTCTTCTGCGGGATGCTCTAATGAGAGCCTGGGCGTTAGTGATGACATGACGTCTTGCGTCCGGGTTCTTGACGCCGCCTGCGGCATAGCAGATCTCGAACTTGACGCCACGGTCGACACCGGCGCACACCGTCTTGAACTTGAGGAAGAACGGCAGCCGATGGGCCATGTCGAGCGAGATGAGGTCGATGTCGAGGGCCGTGGCCGCCGACTGCAGCGCCTTCTCGGTGTGCGGTCGCACCGCGACGATATCAAACATGCTGAACACGTGCTGGAAGTTCTGATTCTGCGTCGAGTCATCCAGCACCACCGTCACCCGCGTGTATATCTGCAATTGCGGGAACTTGTGCCTCAGCGCAGCAACAGCATCCGCCGTGATCGGAGACTCGTAGTTCTTGGGGATCTTCGACAGAACCACCGCCAGAGCTACCGCAGAGTACCCCAGGCTCGCCGCCATCGTCAACTGAGCAACCTCTGTCGCCGCATTCCCACTATACGGAATGTTCAGGTCATAGAACACCATTATCTCTTCCTCGTCCTCTCTCTCTCTATCTCAATATTTTTCACTCATTGATTTTGCCGCACGGCTGTGCACTCTCCCCCGACCACCACCATCCACCAGCCTGCCTGTTACACTGGGGCTCTGCCCCAGACCCCGTAGTTGGGGGGCTCGCCCCCCAAACCCCCTGAATAAACCATCTCTACAAGTCCTCCGCGAAGCGGAGCCACGGGGGGTCTGGGGGTTGGCCCCCCAGGAAGTGCGGCAGCCGCACCAACTGCGGCTGTACAGCTCAGGGTACTAGCGCCGCACGTGGCGCGGCTGTGCGCCGCCATCGACAAGGATCTGAGTAATAGTCTACATGAACAATACACACCTGGGGCTCTGCCCCAGACCCCATAGTAGGGGGGCCAGCCCCCCGAACCCCCCGTTACACTACATCTTTACAGGACCCTCCGCGAAGCGGAGCTACGGGGGGTCTGGGGGGCCCCCAGGAAGAGATGGCAGCCGCACGGCGCGCGGCTAGTGGTCCCAAATGCGGCTTTTACGCCGTTTCCTACCGTTTTCGACTGCGGAATGCTGCAGCCGCGAGACGAGAGGCCGCAGGGCCGTAACAAAAGGACTTTTTGTAGGGGCTTTGTAAGGGGGAAAAGGGGGCAGGGGGAGGGGGGGGTTCAGGGGTGCTAAAAAAAGGACGAGAGAGATTGGATTTGGAGTGAGATCTGAACAAGAGGTGTGAAAGTAGCGAGTGTCCAACGAGTTTTTCAGAGGATATTAGGGCTTCGGTCGGCGTCCGTTCTTGTGTGTCGTTTCGTGTGTGCTCATTCCACCCACTTTGCACTTCCTCCTCCCCCCCTCCCCCTTTTTTTTTTAGTCACCGCCTTGCGTTGCGTTTTGTGCGGTTTTTCCTCCCAAGGGTTAAGCCTTTCTCTCCTGCCTCCCTTCCAAAACCTCCACCGTACGATATTATATATCCCCGAGCCAGGGCTTTTTATTTTCTCTTTGGCTTTTTTGGTTATTCTTTTTTCGGTCTCTCGAAGAGTCTTTTTTCTCGTCTCGGCTCGCCCAGTCGTTCCTTTGTTGCTGCGTGCGATTTAGGGGGTATAGATCTATTGGGGGCTGCCGTATTTGGGTGACGACAAGAAGAAGGCTAGCCAGGATCGGTCACATATACGACCTGTACACGACCTATACACAGCAGGACTATTTGAGCTTGATCGGGTATTTTGAATAATACTGGACAGTTGAAGAATACGTCTTGAAGCATACATCTTTTTTGAACCATACGCCTTTTGAGGGATATTTACATCTTTTGAAGGATCATACGCTTTTTGAGGGCCTATAAATTTTTGAAGGATTATACATCTTTTGGAGGATTATACGTCTTTTTGAAGGATTATACGTCTTTTTGAAGGATTATACGTCTTTTGAAGGATTATACGTCTTTTGAAGGATAATAGGTCTTTTGAAGGATTATACGTGTTTTTGAATTCGTCTTTTTGAAGGATTATATATCTTTTGAAGGATTATACCTCTTTTTGAAGGATTACACGTCTTTTCAAGAATTATACGTCTTTTGAAGGATTATACGTCTTTTTGAAGGATTATACATCTTTTGAAGGCACTTGTTTGTGAGGGATACACGCCTTTTAAAGGATACACCTTTCACCGGAGACACGACAAATTTTTGCGATTATTTGTCTTTTTTTTAATATTTTTATTTTTGGGTAATTTGAGATGTCTTCGCATATCCAATCGTCCAACGTGGTCGGGGTCCACTACCGAGTGGGCAAGAAGATCGGTGAAGGATCGTTTGGTGTCATTTTTGAAGGCACAAACCTGCTCAACAACCAACAGGTAGCCATCAAGTTTGAACCACGAAAGTCGGACGCGCCGCAACTGAGGGATGAGTACCGCACCTACAAGATACTCGTGGGATGCGTTGGTATCCCCAACGTGTACTACTTTGGCCAGGAGGGTCTGCACAACATACTGGTCATTGACCTGCTGGGCCCAAGTCTTGAGGATCTGTTTGACTGGTGTGGACGAAGATTCACGCTAAAGACAGTAGTCATGGTGGCCAAGCAGATGCTCTCCCGAGTGCAGACGATCCACGAGAAGAACCTTATTTACCGCGACATCAAGCCGGACAACTTCCTCATTGGAAAACCGGGCACCAAGACGGCCAACCTAATTTATGTCGTCGACTTTGGCATGGCCAAGCAGTATAGAGACCCCAAGACGAAGCAGCACATTCCATACCGCGAACGCAAGTCATTGTCGGGCACTGCGCGATACATGAGCATTAACACCCACCTGGGACGTGAGCAATCGCGGCGAGACGACCTCGAGGCGCTCGGCCACGTGTTTATGTACTTTTTGCGCGGCGGCCTGCCATGGCAGGGGCTCAAGGCGCCCTCCAACAAGCTCAAGTATGAGAAGATTGGCGAGAAGAAGCAGACGACACCAATCAAAGAGCTGTGTGACGGGTTCCCCGAGCAGCTTGAGACGTACCTCACGTACGTGCGTAACCTGGGCTTCGAGGAGACCCCGGACTACGACTACCTGCGCTCGCTGTTCACCGACGCTCTTAAGCAGACGGGCCAGGCCGAAGACGGCGAGTATGACTGGATGAAGCTCAATGGAGGCAAGGGCTGGGACTCGGTCAATAACAAGAAGCCAAACCTCCATGGATACGGCCACGCCTACCCACCCAACCAGCAGCATCACCATCATCACCACCACCATACTAACAACACGGCTCCCAACGGCACCGCCGCCGCGGCGGCAAACAATAGACACTCGCAGCATGTGTCGTCGCGACACCAGAACACGCCCCCGCCGCCCAACGCAGCTCTGCTCCGCAACTCGTCCAAGTCGCGCCGTAACCGCACCTCGCAGCCGCCTCCGCCTCCCTCGGCCTCCCAGCAGCGCCTCCAGAAGACGGCCTCCCAGCAGGGCTACGGCGCCGCCTACCCGTCCGCCCAGCAGCTCCAGCAGAAACAGCCGCTCCCTGCCAACCTCGCATCCCAGCAACAGCCGCACTACGCTCAGAACCAGTACTCCCAGCAACAGCACGACGAGCCCAAGCGCGGCTTCTGGTCCAAAATCAACTCCTTCTGCTGCGGCTAATTTACTCTTTTCATCGTCTTTAATAATTCCTTTCGTCTTAAATATTTAGTTCTTATATTTCATATTGTATAGTACAATCCACCAATACCACCGCATGCCCGTCAGGATCAATTCATCTCTAGGCTTCTCCTGGGGCTCTGCCCCAGATCCCGTAGTTGGGGGGAACCCCCCAACCCCCCAGGATTAAAGCTTAACAACTCTTCAGAACCCACCGCGGAGCGGTGCCTCTGGGGGGCTAGCCCCCCAGGATCAACTGATTACAGGATTACCTGGCATATCCTATTTTATATGAACATGGTAAACGATTGTTAGGATTGGATATAGTATTCTACCGGTATTAGCAAATATATAGGAAAATATGATACAATATATGCAAAAATGGGAGCAGATTACTTTCGCTGACCGTAGGCCTTAGTGGCATAGTCACCGTTGATGACAATGACATCCTGTGGTCGGTAGTTGTTTCGGCCCGAGAAGTACTCGTCCAGGATGTTCTTGGTGCCCTCAGCGTATCGGATCTGGGCGTCCAAACAAGTACCACTGATGTGTGGGGTCATAGCGTTACCAGCACCGTACTTGTTTCGCATGGTTCGCCATGGGTGGCTCTTTGGAGCTGGCTGTGGGTTCCACACATCACCACCGTAGCCTCGGAGCTGACCAGACTTGAGAGCCTCGGCAACGTCCTCCTCGACGCAGATAGCACCTCGGGCAGTGTTAACCAACCAGGCGCCCCGCTTCATCTTGGAAATGAGCTCCTTGTTGAAGAGACCCTTGGTGGACTCGTGCAGTGGGCAGTTGATGGTGACAATGTCACACTGGGCAAGCATCTCCTCAAGAGAGTCGACTCGTCGAGCACCAAGCTCCTGCTCAACCTCCTTTGGCAGACCCT